>NC_092866.1:12642400-12648958 GCF_032062135.1 Pyxicephalus adspersus | reverse complement strand
AAAACAGTGAAAGAACAGGGGGTAAGCATTACCAAGCTTCACACTAGAGCTGTGTAGGTGTTGAATTCTAAAACGATCACCTTAGCAACCGCTCTAAACATATGTACCGAGTATCAGCTGACTACAGATAATTGTAAATATAGGAAAGAAGAAAATAGAACAAAAACAGAGCAGCAAAGCTATAAACATTCATATGGTAATCCATTAACAAATTCGTTCATGTACCTCAATTAACATTTAAAGTAATCTGTAAAACTGCTGGCTATGCATGATGCGTGCATGTATCTAATCCTTGGAGCATTTCAGCCACTGACCAGTCACTGTTCACTACCACCAACATAAACAGGACAATTCTGCTTCCTCCAACAAATGATGTGGCATTATATTATTCAGGGATGCGGCTTTATATTATTCAGGGAAGCCTAATCAACAGCAAATAAAATAATTACTTTGAAGACCAGACCTAACCGGCATTGTATAGGAAAACAGCCAAGACATAGCACGGATTGGATTCTCCAAATACACTAATAAAAGTTTTTTTTACAAAATATATTTTATATACAAACTGCAAGGAGTTTTGAAGGTTACTATAATGTTATTTATTTTTATCTGTCTTAAAGCAGAAGTTGAAAAAAAAATGAGTCTCCAAATAAATGCACCACATTTCAGAAAAGATTGTGAAAGCAATTGTGTTTTATTGCAGAAGGAACATCAGCTACCCATTCAACAAAACGGCTCGCAGACTTTTTTTCTTAAAAATTAGTTCCACTTTCAAGTTTTAATCAAAATACTAGTGGTCAATGCCATCTGTGTAGCTGCACACTAAATTACATCAAGGTAGTATTTATTCTAAAACAAGCCTACATACCATACACAAGTGGAAACATGCCATACCTAATCAAGGAAATTACAAGAGATTAAAACACTTATTTCTTAGGGCAAAATTCCTAGTAAACCACTGGCCAACAAGAAAACCAAACCATTCACTATAACTGCCATGTAGCATTGCGGTGTTTGCTTACACAAACATTGTCTGAAATCAGTCGCTGGACCTTCAGAAGATAAATCCAAGGATCATTGATCCAGCATATCCCAAGTAATAGAGAAAACACAGGGTTCCAAATCATTTGTGTTTATTTATAAACATCTTAGTAGCTTTAAATAGATCTTCTGCCATGACATTGAGAAGTGTGCAGAACTACTGAAAGACATGCACCAAATTCCTTCAGGAGAGGCCTGCAGAATACACTAGGTTATACGAGTTACACATAATGAGCTCTGGCACAAGAGGCAGCAACAGCAAAGCAACATAAGAGATTTGTTGCATTTCTCAACATCCCGGGGTCTATTGATAAAGATTTTGGATACCAAACAAGAAGTGTTTATTAATCGTGAGCAGTCTTGAGATTGCAGTGTGGGATTGATGTCAAAAACACATTTGCGGTTACTATATGAAGAATCTTAATAGTTTTGGAAGATAGCTTGTAAACAATAGTTGAACAGCTGAACCACTCAGTCCCCTGCCTGTGTGTTCTGTGACAAATAGGAAAAATGTGAGCTGCCCCACTGCCGTTATGAAGTTTAAACAAAATGGTTAAGCAGATCACTAATGAACTTATGATAAAAGGAAACTAGCCAACATATTGAGTGACAAAAACATGAAGTATATGGGCCCCCAGCAGCCTAAAATAAGCATGCTTGGTTTATGTTCTACACAGTCACAAAGGAAGGCATGCTATTTTGGCACACGGGATGGCACGCACCAGTGGTCATTATACGAATACAGTTTGCAAAAGCAAACACTTCATATGGACACAGCTACTAATTCATATGAAAGTGCATTCCTGACAACACTGTCCCTAGAATTTTATTCAGTAATCAACCGGTATTACTTGCTAGAAGATGCTGACCCACCAAGGAACATAAAAGGGTCACGTATGCCCTGGGGTTGGGTATAGAGCTTTCCCGATCAGCAGTCTCCTGCCGATTTCCCTTAGTGTGATTATTTTTTTCTTTTCCGATAGCTCACAAGCTACCCAACTAGATGCTTGGGGCAAAAAGGAGACCACAGAAATGCCTTTCCTGCACTGGTGGTAGAACTACAAAACCAATACAGGGGAAAAACATTTTTACATTCCAAATGAAGCAACAGATCTCTAAATAGAAAGCAATTTCCATCAACAGACATTAATTGGGAATAATCACTTACCATCCAAATTAGGGTGGGACTTGTATTAAAGATAATCACGCTTCCATACAGTCAATCAAACCACTAAGCATTCATGGCCACTAATATCTATTGGGAAATTACTTTGCATTGTTGATGTGGCAGTATAAAGTTTGATCAGCAACAGAAAAGTGGATAAAGCTTTTCAACATGTGTAATCTTCATATCAATGGATTCATACAAGCAGTGGAAGCTATTCATTCCATACAGGAAAAAAAACACTCCAAATAAGACTTCTAGAACAGCTGTTAGGACAGATGGTGTAAAGCTTTGAAAAGGATCTGGTCAAGTTACTTGAAACTATAGCCAAACGTTCAAGTGTGTATGTTAGGGCCAGACTGGACAAACCAAGGTTGCCTATAGACTGGAGTAGCAAGCAGAAAGTCAAAGAGAAGCCAAACAGCTGTGACCCAGGCAAAGCAGAAGGCATGGATGGGCTCATACCAAGTAATAGTTTGGCATAGGTTAATACATACAGAAGGGATATTGGACAGTACAGTCTGATAAAATGTGGAAAAGACTACCTCAAGTAGTAGTTCTAGCAGGTTCACTGAATTGTTTTAGGAACATTTTGGATGCATTTTTAGATGCACATACCAAATGTACTTTAATCATGAAGCCCCAGTCACATCATCTTTATCACAGATTTGAGCTTTTAGCATCCCATCAGGCTCACCCACCTGCCATGATCTATTCGTAAGGCACAGAAAAAAGCAGACACACATTGGGCTGATATTTATCAATTTTTATTCGTATGTTTGGGGAAAGGAGGAGACATGGAAAGCAAATTATTATTGGATAACTTCATTTGTGCCACTGAAACCTTAAGTGATTAATGGCTCTACACGTACCCAATTACACAAGACTAAGGCCATGCACACACACAAAATTATTGTCATTGGAAAGGATTTTTTGCGATCCTTTCCAACAACTGCACGATGCATGAAGTGCTATACATAGAGCACCGTTCTGCACTATGGAGAGAGGAGGGGTAGAACAACAGAGCGTCACCCTGCTGCGCTCTCCCCCTCTTCACTTCCATTATGATTATTTGTCGTCCATGGATCCACCAGGATGGTCGTTCCAATGATGGACGACAAGTGCTGTACACACGTATTATTGTCTGGTATGGGCCCTGAGCCAATTGTCGGACGAGAACAATTGCCGTGTTCTTCCCAGGCCCTTTTAGCTGGGTGCTCCACGCAGCACTGTTCAGTAACCACTTGGCTGTTTGTGGGCGATTTCTAAGGAGTTGGGTCACAATACTGGGGCTGCCATCCACCTACAATTTCTTACCACGCAGCTACCAAATATTTCTGGGTTAAACACTGCACATGTGTACCTAGCCCAACTCGTTCAGCTATGAAGAATTAAATGCTCTACATTGCCTGTGGAAGAGACCAGTAAAGGCTTGTTTTGGAGCTCATTTAGCACTTGAGTAGGAAAATTCCGAACAGCTCATACCCTGGTCACAGATTCATTTAATGACCACTAAGTATCATGACAACATCTGTTGTCACATGCTATACAATAGAAATAATGTTTTACAATAAACATTCTTTGTCAGATACCATTGGGCATCATCATTTGCTGGTAAATCAGTGTGCAGACAGGAATGAGTTCTCCCTATTTTCAAATCCTAATCCAAATTGACTATGTGGGTGCTCATTCCCTTTTTATCTTTGTACATGGTAACAGTCATAACTTGGTTTAAAATATGTCAGGAAACACAAACAGTGCTGTGTACCTATAAAGCAGTGTTTTAGCTTAAGAATATCTGTACAAATGACATTACAGCCTTATCCAGCAAGTCCATAAGTTCATGTTTAATGCTTACAATTAGATTAGTAAAGAGAAGAGCACATTGGCAGAAGGCAGAGAACAATAAGGATAGTCAGTTTTCAGTGATGTGACCTTACCGAGGCAAGGAGCCAGGAGACTATAAATAATTGATACAGGCAGCCATCCTAGCCAAGAAACTAATGTACAGGGCTTATATACAGCAGAGTACTATTACCCATTACATCATCGCTGCTCCACTCAGCAGCATGGAGTTTTTTTTATAGACTTTTAAATAATGCATTGCAGTGGGACATAACCTACTTGATCCATTCAGACTTAGCATTGGGTGGAAAAATTGCAAATTAGCTTTAACGCCGAGCTCTAGGTACACAATTTAGTTTTACCAAAACGTAACCACAAAGGGACAGGAACCCACTTTGTGGGTACCAAATGCCTTTTGAACCCACTTTACGCTTGTAAAGTAGCAGGGCATCACTGCTACATGAAGCTGGTGCAAAGAGAAATTGTGAAGACTACAATGTTGCTCAATGATCTCCAGGTTGCATGCACTAGCATGAGTAAGCAAAAACTGTCCTCCGCCCCGAGTACAAAACAAGGTAGGGAAAGTCCGTAATCGGGACAGACCGCTACTGAGAGACCACGAGAGCACATCAGAGCCAGATATTGGAGGATTTTCCCCTCCCCCTAACAGGAACACATTTCTATAACCACTATCAAGGATCCAAAGTTTGCTCACTTTGGAGTGATTTTATCTATTTTCCAGTATGATCTTTAGAGAAGGAAGAAAAACTTTTGAACAGGAGAAGCCCAAGCAGCAGTTGGCAAAGAACACATTGTAAAGCCGGTCAAACAAGAAAGTGGAATTTATTCTGCTCACTTTTAAGAAACCAGGAATCACAAAAAATCCAGACATTATTCCATCACCTACAAGTTTGGTTAGCTACCAGAATTTAAAAAATTGTGTAGGTTTAATTTGGCAAAACTGGAACTTTAATATAGGTCAATAAAAATTAAGCATAATTCATACAAAAAGCAAGTAAGATTTTTCTGCCATGCTTTAGGCAATTTCAAACTAAACCTTTTATGTAAAACATTCCGTGTTCTCTCTAGCCCAATTTAGCCAGGTGCACCACCTGTCACTTCAACAACCCGGGTGTTTTTAAGTCGTTACTGAAAAGCTGGGTCACAATACCAATGCACGGTCTGCCATCCTCCTACAGCTTTTTTGGGGGGGGACAACACTGAAACAGTTTTATCATTTCAAATATAAATAAATGAGAGTTCAGTTACATGAAGGTGCCATGTAGATGGCCAGCTTTAGGGAAAAGCAAGTTTGGTATGGCCAGCTAAAGATTCTAGATAACACCACAAATCTTTAATTACAACTGATAAAAATGGCAATGTGTCCTGCCTGTGACCGCACCAGGGACCACAACCCACACATCCTCATAGGAGACTAGAAGAGATGGGGGAACTTGGACTACTGCTATATATGACAATATTGATTGAATTATGCTAGTTGGGTTACAATAATGTAAGGTGCTCACTAGTAAATAAGTGATTTTATTCTAATCAATTCAATAGTTCCTCATAATACTGTTGCTATCTACATGAAAATTAAACCTCCAAAAACCCTTTGCATGAAATCCACACTTCATTTCCCATGAATATCTCCAGAGGCTCTTGAACAGGCCAAGCCATAATTAGGACAGCGAGACTGCAACAATATTTAATTGCGAGGACAAGTAGCTAAGGAAAAAATGGAAGTCTATACCTAGTTTCACCAACTCATACCTGGAAACACCATAGATGGATTAAACCAGCCTCTCTCAAGCCTCTTAACAGAGGAATCGTCTAAATAAGTTCCCTATTCAGGTCTTATGCTATAATTATATTCAAAGCTCACAGTATATTAATATAAAGGGTCTGTGGGAATGAACATGAGATATCCAAATTAAATCATTGCTTAAGGAACCCCCTCTGGAGAAACTGCAATGTTGGGGGCCAAACATAACCATGAGGCCCTATGGCAAACTTCTCAATAAACAAATGCTTGTAAAGCTAAAAAAAAAAAATGGGTGAGAAATTTAGCTAAAAATCAAATCAATTAGTAATAAAGCTTCCTCTTGGAATCCCTCAGCCAAATTCAGCAACATCATGAAGCTACTGAACACTAGGTTAGAGCAGACGCATTTTATATGTTAAAATGCAAGCTATTTAGGATAGATGTTAAACTAGTAGCACTTTAAGGATTCTAATAAGCAGTTTTACTTTGTTTTTCCAGCACTGTGGATTATAGTTCTATAAATCCATGACTTATAAATATATAGATGTGAAAAAGAATTGTGCTAGGTTGCTGGGTTTGCAATTAACACAAATGTACTTGTTACAAACAAAAATGAAACGATGACGATTTGTGTTCAGACACCATTTCTGTATTTCACGGAAGGATTTCTAAAGATACACAGCAGCTTTTCATGCTGCTGTTAGGAGCAGACTCATCCTGCCCAGCCCCCTCTTTTTCCATC
>NC_092866.1:12608371-12642344 GCF_032062135.1 Pyxicephalus adspersus | reverse complement strand
ATGGCAGCAGTGTGACCTCGCTGTTCCTGCCTCCTTGTTTTGATCCTGCAGTCTTGATTGTTCAAGCTAATCCCACACTCTGAGCCTTGGATGCCTGCCAGGGCTGTTATTAATGGTACAAAAGCTTCTGTTCCACCTACTGCTATACCCACCAATAGACATCGCTGTTTATTTTCCTGGCTGAGCCACTGTGACCCCTCACACTACAACTCCACACACAAACACATCCAGATCTGTATGCCTTTACTACCTCTCTCCCTATATACGGCCACAAAGCACAGATATTGTTTGAAAGAGGACTGTGTGTAAAAACAGGAATACTAAAACAGCAGACTTGTCTATCTCATAAAATGCAGCAAACCAGACCCTCAATCTATAGCTCTCAATCCAACAGAGCACAACAACCATCAAAGGCTATGTAATAATCATTCTCAAGGCACAAAAGACATTATAGGCGCACACAACCAGTATTCTCCCCAATATTTTCAGCTGGGGGGGAAGAAGCTGTAGGAGGGTGGCAGGCCCTGTATTGTGACCCAACTTTTCAGTAAGCACCCAAAAACTGCTGAGTGTTGCATCTGGCTAAATGAACTGGGAGAACACTATAGAACTCAGTCCTAAAGAACATCAGTCTTCATTTAGATCAGAACATCTGGACTAAAGCTACATACACACTTCCAATTATTATCCTTGGAAAACCAACGACGAACGATCCTGCACGATATCTACGAACGATCGTATAGCACCGATCCTGCACATAGAGATAACGACACGATCGTTCGTAGATATTGTACACACAATAGATACGATCGTTTGAGCGATAGAGGAACTATGTGCACGACAGGAAAGTGAACGAACGTTCGTTCATTACGCATGCTCAGCCCATGGACGATCAACGAACGACCGTACACGCGAACGATGTTCAACGATCGTCGTCCAATCCGATCCGCCGGTCCGGTCGTTCGTTTCCAACAACTTTCCTCGTTCGTCGGCGTCGTTGGTTACTTTTTTACGAACGATTTTTGGCCCAATCGATCGTTCGTTCGTTTTGAACGATAAAAATTGGAAGTGTGTACGCACCTTAACTCCAAATGCCATTAAGAGATTGTCATGTTTGCATTTTCCCTTGTGTTTTGAGATCTTTACATATCATTGAAACGGTTCTATTTGCCAAACACATGGGAAAATCCCATATGTCCAATTTGATCTGATTAGTCCAACCATGCCAGCATTCACCAAAATTTAACTAGCTTTTAAAAGTAAACATAAAAGCAACTTACCACCAACATACTCCAAGCCAGAGATAGGCAAACTCCAGCCTATAAGACGGTTACGGCCTAGCCAGTATTCCAGTCTGGCCTAACAACCCCTAGTTATTTATTGTTGGATCCGGCCTAATTAAATCATTGCAGTATCGCGAGTTCCCACACAGTAACCCCAATTACTATGCCTAAAGAGCAGAAGCAACGCGCAGCTACCAGTTTCTGGAAGGTTGGCCTCGAACATCGTGTCTTCAATCCCGAATGGACTGACAAATTATTCTTCGTTCAATGTGGCAACAAAGCCCGGTGTTTATTGTGAAAAGACACCAACAGCACTTTCAAGCGGTCGAATCCCAAGGGGCATTTTGATGCCAAGCAAGCGCACATGTACAGAGACAACAACCTGGATGAACGGAAGTCTGAGGCTGCTCGCTTGGAGCCACGGTTGGTAAAAAACCTTTCCTTGGACACCTTGTTTCTTCGGGCCTAGTGTGCCTTCTTCACCTCCTGAAATGGCCTAGTAGTCGAAAGTTTTCGGACCTCTGCTTTAAGCAAGAGAACCTAAATCTTTTAGAAGTAGGTTGCCTTTGGTCTGGTCAGTTTTACAATGAAATACTGGTTGAAAAGGGATTCATTGTAAGAAAATGTAATGTTAATTTTAATGACAGCTATAAAATACTCCCATTCCTACATTCCCACTCCAAAATACTCATCTGCCCTTACATTCTCACTCCATCACTGGTAAATCCTGTAGGGTATTTGGCTACGTACACAGGTGCAAAAATTTTCATTGAAAATTTTCTTTCTTGATGCATGAACAATTGCTGTACATACAGCACCATTCTGTTCTATGGAGAGGCACCCCGCTGTGCTCTCCCCTTTACTTTTGTTAGGATCGCTCGTCCTCTCACAAGGATGGTCATCCAGACGACAAGCAATGTACACATACAAGATTCTCATCAGATATCAGCCCTGAGCAGATTATCGGACGAGAACCATTGCATGTGTGTACGTAGCCTTAGTCTTCTTGCCAGTAAAGTAGAACCAGTGAGGGGGAATGGCTTTGAGCGAGAGGAGTATTCTCAATGTTATTCGTGACCCTATTCGTGCATATTTGTTGCCAAGGGCAAAACTGCTGCTCTGACAGCACTGGGATGCCCAGTCATTTAAAGTGGACCCAGACTATACTTTATATAGACTAAATAGCACAGGATTTTAATGTTCACCTCTTTATGAACCATCCCAGCCATAGCGCAGACCCTACGAATATTATTTCATGAACCACTGTATACTACTAAAGCAAGTGTTTAAGCCAAAACTCAATTTTAAAACTAATTTAGACCAATACCTTTTTTTTACCTTCATAAAAATGCCTTTCAACACCCCAACCCCAGTCATGTGTGATATTTTACTCACATGAGCCCAGGAAAGTGATGCGAATAAGCAGCTTTGAGTAATTTTTGCACATGCATGGGACTATACCATGAAGGCTGCTGCAGAAAAGGAGGATGGGGGCAACTTAGCCAGTATTGGAGCAACAGTAGGCAAGAATTACATGTTCAACTGCAGAGAATGCCAAATGTAGATGTTATGTTGTTTTTTCCTGTTCTGGGTGCAAGTTCCGTTTTAAGATCATAAGTACTTTTGAATGCCACAAGGTGCCTGCAATTCACCACAGCTTTTAGAAACTAGGCCAGATCAGGGTTTATTGGATGCCAAGTAAAATACAATACTTTTGTTGGAATACCAAATGTAATAAATGTAGGCAAAACTTTGGAAAAAGGATCTGACATCAGCCCATGCACTACACCATACAGACAAATGTAGTTCATTAGTTCAGGTACTGGATGAATTATAGGTGGTGTTATAACTGCAAACAAGTGCTAAAATATTTCTATATAATCATACTGGAGACCTACAGAACCATTAGCACAGGCCACAAAATGCTTTCTTTTGAGGCATGGGTGTTCAACTACAGAAAACAAAAATACAGCAGTCATTGGGTTCTATCACCAAATCTCATGAGACTCTGCCATTGTACCTAATGCACCATACACATACTCAGTTGTTAGAAGTAATGGTTGTACAAGGAAGGGTGTATAGCACAAGCAATTGATTCTGCATCCTCCCCATTGGAAATAGTTGTCTATGTTGGTCGTTAAGCGATTTTGCAGAGAGAACAACGTTAGGGGGGAATCGGAGACATTAGATTTTTGCCCTAAAAGCAATCATGACTTGTCAGTTTGTTGACAATTATATTGTTCGTTCCATTTTAAATTAAGACTCCTCCAGATATGAAGGTACAGACTGTAGCTACAGGAATACCACACCGAGGGCAGTCCATAGTGACAACATTTCCAAATGTCCTGCCAAAATAAACTGATGTATTGAAGATCACTTTGACTGTACTGTGATCATAGTGAAGTTAGCAAGGTAATATTTTTAGATAAGCATACAGCGGCCTTCATTTTCCAATCAAACTCAGTGACAAGGCTGCCTTTCTATAGAGGAGAGAATAAAATAAGGAAAGTACTCCCCCCCATATTAAAAAAAGCTTCTTTAAAAGGCAGTTTTTTTTTTTTTTTTTTTTATTTAAAGGCACAAATATATGTAAACTTACAGACCTGAAGTGGTGAAATATATACATTTCAAACAGGCAAGCAACAAAAAAAAAAATCCTGAATAGTAAATTTACATCTCTAAGAAAGCCCATGCTAAAATATGACAAAGCTTCTCCTTGTGCGCTATATGAAAAACTACCTGTCTAGAAAGACAAGTTATTAAAATAATGAAGGTATAGGAAAAATTATTCAAACTCCCAAAGCAAAACCATGAATAAGCCTTTATACTTTGATCTGCTGCACACACAACATCCATGTTCACAACAAAGCCACTCTTACCACATGAAATAGGGATGTTAGGCTTCACTACTTTGAGCTCCCATTTCTATTAATTCATTTCATAACCAGGCTGAAAAACATACAGGGATTGCCAACATCTTTGAACAATGTTTTGTCAGCTATTTTTGCAAGGCAGTGATCAACAACTGATGTATGGCGGCACATTTGTGCGTTAGCATCAGGTATGTGTTGCCAGTGCTGGCCCCAAGGGGAAAAATATATATATACATTTCCCTTCCTGCTTTACTGCAGTATTAGGGCAGCCAGACTTGCTCCTTCACCCTGGAAAGCCCCAACTTTCTCCTGCACAATGACAAACATCAATCTCACCTGCATCACAGGCCCATTAAGGAGCATGTACACAGGAAAAGTATGTGTGAGCAAGGGTTATAAGGGTGTGTGTTTGTATGTCTAACTAATAAAATTCCTGAGGGCAGAGACCTATGTGAATGGCTCTTTCAGGCAGATTACACCACTGTACAGGGCTGGTGCACAGACATTTACACAGCCCATTAATTTTATTGGTCTGTCCAATACTAAAAAAGATCCCTAGCAGCACCGCTGTATGGAAACTACTCAATGGCATTGTGGGCATGAGCTGCATAGTTGGCATGGTAGGGCCGTAATCTACCCACCAATCACAGCTATGTGATGGGTATATCTGTTATATATTAGTTTGTGCAATATAAGCAGCATGGTGGCTCAGCAGTTAGCACTCTTGCCTTTGAAGCGCTAGGTCGCAGGTTTGAATCTTGGCCAGGACACTATCTGTCTGGAGTTTACAGGTTCTCCCCGTGTCTGGTTTCCTCCAGGTACTCTGGTTTGCTCCTACATCCCAAAAAAAACACGCAGTTAGGTTAATTGGCTTCCCCCTAAAAAATAAAATTGACCTTAGACTACAATATGACATATGAGCATATTAGGGACATTAGATTGTGAGACCCTTTGAGGGACAGTTAGCAACATGACTATAGACTTTGTACAGCGCTGCATATTATGATGGTGCTTTAATAGTGAAATATTTAATAATTTACATTTTATACACATACACACTATGTAATATATTTTCTCTAACCTAAAGATTACTAATATAAGTTCTGGGAAAGTGAAAAATGTATGAAAAAAAGCTCAGCGCATCACAGAACTGTAAAGGTCTGCTAAGGAAGTTTTATGTAGGTGACAGTGAAGTGGTTAAAACAAATGTAAACGTGATGACATGAGCTTTAACAAGTTCAAATTAAAAGCTGCATATTTTAAAAGGCATAAATGCATGGCTTGATTTTTAATGCTAGTTTAGGATGTGGCCATGAAGGTCCTTCAGGCAATTTGTTACAGGATAACAACACTCCAACTCCCAATTTAGCTCTTGCTTTGTAACCTTGTCACAGTAAAGCTGCGTACACACCTGCAATTTTTCTCGTTGGAAAGGATCTTTCACGATCCTTTCCAACGAGAAAAGACTGCACGATGCATGAACGATGCTGTACATACAGCACCGTTCATGCTCTATGGAGAGGGGAGAGCGACGGAGCGGCACCCTGCTGCGCGCTCTCCCCTTCCCTTTCATTAGGATCGGTCGTCGTCCATGGATCCACCAGGACGGTCGTCGGACGATGGACGACGACCGACTGTACACACGGCAGATTTTCGACCGATAATTGGCCGATACCGATTATCGGGCGAGAAAAATTTGCCGTGTGTACGCAGCTTTAGTTTCAATGAAGGCCTTTTTAAAGCTGCGTACACACGGCAAATTTTTCTCGCCCGATAATCGGTATCGGCCAATTATCGGGCGAAAATCTGCCGTGTGTACAGTCGGTCGTCGTCCATCGTCCGACGACCGTCCTGGCGGATCCATGGACGATGGACGACGACCGATCCTAATGAAAGGGAAGGGGAGAGCGCGCAGTAGGGTGCCGCTCCGTCGCTCTCCCCTCCCCTCTCCATAGAGCATGAACGGTGCTGTATGTACAGCATCGTTCATGCATCGTGCAGTCTTTTCTCGTTGGAAAGGATTGTGAAAGATCCTTTCCAACGAGAAGAATTGCAGGTGTGTACGCAGCTTAACACATTGCACAGCCATGGTTTTCTGTTATCAGGTAACCCATCCCTAAAAATGTCCTGCAGCCATCACTTAAGTGCAGGCATGTAAACAGAATTGAAAACAAAAGACTGCAGCACATCAGGGGCACTGATGCAAGATAAATTAAATAGGAAAAACAAGTGACTAGTTTTTGATACAGAATTTCATCTATTAGCATTTAGAAATATACTCTATATAGAAGCAGATTGTTTACTTCCCAAGAAAGGTTCAAAAGTTGGTCTAAACATTTCCTGTTGTAAATCTAGGTCATATTGTAAATGACTTGCAAGTAGCTACTGGTTACTAGACAAAGGCTCCAAAATTTGTTACACTGTGAGCTACAATGCCTTGCACTAACTTTTCAAAAAAAATAAATAAATAAATAAAAAAAAAAAATCTACCTACAGCACGTTAAATGTACCTGTGGCCAGACTACAAACATTACCTATCCAGTGTTCTCCCCAGACCCTTTTAGCTGGGCGCACCACCCAGCCTTTTTTGGCAACCACTCGGCTGTTTTTGGGTGGTTACTGATGAGTTGGGTCAACATTCAGGGGCTTCCACCCGCCTAGAATTTTTTCCCACCCAGCTTAAAAAAAATTCTGGGTTGAGCACTGCCTATCATTACCCCACCAGAGTAAGCAGAACTAAACTGTGCCACGAGTACACAGGCCTTAGCTTACTGTATATTATGAAACCCGAGATCTGTATAATGTACTCTTCTATCCATCATCGTGAGAATCCAACTTTTCAGCAGTTATACAAATTCTGGCATAGCGAGATGCAGCAGTGGATTCTAGCTACCAACATGACTATTCCCTGGACTGCCCAGCACTGAGCCCTGGAGGACATATACCTTATGAACAATTTCACTTTTCTACCCAACCTCGAAACACATTGCAAGCCCCTCAGTAAATGGAAAGGTGTCTGTACTGTGAGAGGTGCTAGGACATGCTTTTGCATGACTTACAGAAAAGTATGAAATTACATAGGACCGCTTGGAGCTCAGAGGCACAGCAAAGGAATTTTGCAAACTAGTGACAGTAATCTGTTGGTGTTGGTTTGTGACTAACAGCGAGCAAAGGATGTTATAAACACATATGGGCCTAAAATATACCAATTTTTAGTGTGAAAAGCATTTATGGGAAAAAATGATTAAGGATGCAGTTGATCACCAGCACTACCAAAGCAGTAGCCTGAAGAAAGTAGAAATAAACTCACATCTGAGCTTTGTTTATATTTTTTGGTCAATATAAATCTGACACTTCTAGCATTACTTTTGTTAAAAATAAGTAACTGAAAGGGATCAGTATAATTTTATGATACTAGTCATGGACATCTCAGATCAAAGTACAAAGATAAGCTTCTAATTACAGTGCAAACCTACAAAGAAAACTACCAGCAGCAAATAAAATGACCACCGCAACAAAATGCTTGATACCTTACACGAACAATGATTTAACCATACAATGTGGATGCTCTTAATGGCAGTAATATACTGTGTAAAGGAGTAATTGCCATTTTGTATCTACATTTACATAACTACATAAGACAAAGGCAAATAAGAACTATATGAACAATAAGGAGTTGGTAGACAGTTCATTATAGTATGTGATGCTACACTTATCACTTTAGTATTTGTTGATCAGAAAAGATCTATTTTGCTGGGGGGGGGGGGATTTTATTACTCTATTAAACTATGCTGTAAAAGGGAAGGGTAAGTAAATAAAATACAAGCTTGGAAACCAGCAAAGGTAAAGCAAGAACTATTACAAACATCACATCAATTGCTTCTACAAGATGAACAATTTCCAAACTATTCATCTGATTATACCACACACGAGTAAAGTTTTAGAGCCTAATTTTAGAAGGCATTACGAAAAATATTTAAATTATTTAACAATACCATTTACCAACACCAAGCTTCTAATGTCTCCTAAACACAATTAGTACAAAACAAATGCTAGTCATGTTCTGGGCCCCTACGGGCCAAACATGCAACAATGGTCTGGTTTGGTTTGTTTTTATTACTAGGAGATACAAATATCAAAATACTGCAACAAAAGCTCCAATGATCCCACTTTTACCAATTATATACAGGAGCCAAAAACAACCGGTCACTACTACTGGTATTTACCTTTTATCCAAAAGCACATGTATGAAGAGCTAAACACTTTGCTTTACAACTGACCAGAATTTTTTTTTCTGTATTATTTTGCTTGCACATGAATAAAGCTTTGCTTAGCTACATTTTGCTTTGTGCATCCTTTGCATGCATCACAGATAAGGGGAAAAGGGCTGACTTTGCTCTCAATTAAACAGTGCAAAAAAAAAAAAAAAAAAAAAAAAAAAAAAAGCACAGGCAGTTTCTATGAGCTAGGCGGACATTAGAATCTGTGCCAGCAGACAGGAAACTCGATAATGAAGAGTATGTGTATTCCTAAATCAGTGTGGCACAATGCTGGCCAGTTATGGGTGGGCAGGACATAATTGCAGCATTTAGTTTGATTTAAATGATTAAAGAGTATTCGGGATAAAAATATACACACACACATGATAAGGTAAGGAAAAATGCTTTTAACTGGTAGCTTGGAAAGAAGAGGGGGGAAAAAATGCTTAATCTTTGAAGCACGAGGGAGATTAATTGTTCATTGCTCACCGGAGTTCAACTTGAATTACCACTGATATATATATATATATATATATATATATATATATATATATATATATATATATATATATATATATAATTTTTATTATATATAATTTTATTACACACACACTAGATAGCAACCAAAACAGATACATGAATATTAATAAGTTACACAGCATGGGATGACACATGCATACGCTTGTTTAATGATTACTAAAAACAGATCAGTAGCCTTCATTTGAGCTATAATTTTCCTTTACCCTAATGCAGCAGGTGACTGCTCTTTGATCACACCCAAGGTCGTAAAGTAGGTTAGTATGTCATCATTAAACTGTAGGACACGTCAACTTGTGAAAAGCCAACCTTCAAGGTGTAACAGGCTACAGCAACATTTATTCCAAAAGACTTTGAAAAACACATGTTGCATGGGATGAACTGCACACAGATGCAATCATTTACCCACTATAGAGATTTCTAAAGCCTAGGGGTCTGTGGCATGGAAGAGTCCAATCTCAAAGAGCAATTGAAAAAGGGGAAATCGCTTTTTCTTCCTGCCATAGAAGAATGAGCATCATGATCACATTGGTCATAGTGACAATGATCAATACATACAATACCACATAGCCTTTAGTACAATAGGATGAATCTTCACATTGTTTAGTGAACTAGAAATATTGGACAAGTTGCGGTTTTGTTTGGAAGCCAATTCCAAATGGTACTTACAACACAGACGTTGTGGTGCCAACAACTACCCTTGTGATGAGAACACAGTCGTCTCTGCTACTTTTTTTAGGTTTTAGATTTAGTCCTTATCCCCTACAGTAGGCACCAAACTAGTAGTAAAGAGAAAGTCACAATCTGACTGTACAACATTGATATCCAACAAAAGTTCAAGGGCCTTTGTGACCAAGCAAAAATACATTTGGAAAGTTCAGGTAGGTCCCTTTATTATAGTTTTGGTAAATCTTAAGATGGCGTGGTCAATGTCCCAAGTATCACAAAATAGAGCTATTTTTTTCCAAGGGTAAAGGAATTAAAAAATAAAAAAAAAAGCAGGTTAACCGCTTTTCTCAACCATACTTCAAAAATAAATAAAAATATATTTGTTCATGCCATAAGAGCTAAACACATTCACCAACCCATTCTGAGGTCACGTGTACTAATTTGTAGCATAAATAGAAGTTCAAACAAAGGCTCGGTGTCAATAAGGGTCGGCTAATATAAAAAAATTCCTGGATAGCAAACAGATGAAATAACTTCACTCCTGCTGATTACGCTTTCAAAAATCCAGCTGCGTTTCCACTCTTGAAAACTTAAACGGTGTTCAAGATTTCCACGTCAGCATCCTATAACTATAATTGGCTTCATATATAAATATATATTAAACAAAATAAAATAAAGAAGTCCATGAGCAAGCAGCATTCACAAGAACTGCCAGTGAAGCACAGCAAATTAAAAGCATAGCCATTTTTAAGCTAAACATGTACCTGCAGTTAGAATTGGATAAGTCTCCTTTATTTTGTTCACCCACACAAATCACACGGGCATGCCATACCCTACAGTCAGAACATGCAGGTCTGATTTCAGAGACTATAAATTCAGAAAGAAAGACTATTATAAAAATGGCCCCATAATTTTAACCTTTTGCACATCTACCTAAACAGGTGACTGCTGAACTCTGCAGAGAACTTTTTACACGGATACATGGCAATACAGTCTTGCTTGCAGAAAGAATTTTGTTGTTCAAGAGACATACCGAGAACAGTAATGGTAACCCTGCAACAGTCAAAGGAAAAAATCCTTAAGTGATTAGACTTTGAAATAGGTCATGAGAAAAGGCAGAGCACTTCCAGATATGCAATATGCCACGGCATTACTCTGCCTACAGCCTCATGGATGCAAATTTTTAGTGTCATTGCTGCCCCATTACTATTCTCATGAGATTTGTCACTACTGTGCTACTCGAAAGAAGGCTCAGAATAAAGGAAAAACTTTGCCAAAAAGATAAGCCACTTTTCACAGGCACATAGTAGAACAAGCACAAGTCAGTAATGATGAAAGATCTGCAAAAACACTGCAGACAATGGCTGACCAGCCCTTTGCCTTCTGCTTGCCCCTGCTGGACACAGACTTCAGTTCTGGTTTTGGAGCAGCATGTTTACTAGGTAGTCACTGTCCTAGCATTTCAAAATCTAGCACCAACATTTTCCAGAGAATTTGTAGTAAATCTTGGATTTGTAACAAAACAAATTCTTTTGTTTGTTTAATACACACAAGTGACCGCTACCTACCCCCCATCTACATTGTATGCGCCACCATCTGGGACACCAGTGGTTAAGAAGCTCGTAAGAGAAATGAAGTTTCAAGTTGGGATCAACACCCACCATTGACGGAGAATAAAAGACATGCATATCAAGATAGGAGACTTCACACTTTAAAACCTACCTAAACTGATAATTGAACATGGTAAAATCTAACAGTCGAAAAATGTTTGCTTACAACATGGATCAGGAACTTAAATTTATTGCATACTGGTAATCTTGGTTTGCTCATTCCAAATGCACGGTCCAGTTGTGAACGGAGAATACGTTTTATTGTTCTGGTGTTGATTTTTAGTTCAATGGTATTGAATAAGTTTTTTTTTACCTTCTGTGTATATCATATATGTCAATTGTTTCCTTTTTTCCCTCCCTGGTCCTAATTATATTTAATTGTTTGTAATACTGTTTTCTATGCAAATTCAAAAAACAAATCTAACAGTAAACAGTGTATGTGAGCACAAGTAATGTATAGAAACCAAGTATCAAATCCATAGGCCAAATGTGCTTGCACACTGTATTACAGCTATTTCAGCAGTTATACTCAAATCAGATGCTACTGATGCATTAAGTAGATATAGATGCTTGACTACATTTCCCAGCATGCCTGAATTACAGCGGCAGCCATGTGTCTACATGAGGAGGGGCAGCCCTTCTATTCACAAAACAAATGGCTAGCAATTGTCCAACCTCTATTACTAGGAAACTAAATGGAATGACAAGAACTGACTATGTGGATAGGTGTACAAAAGGCGGTTCCAAAAGATAACAGTTAAACTATTCAACATGATCATGTTAAAGTTACAGTTTGCATGGATTTTGTGTTTGGTTAGGTTTCAACAAAGCAATTGCAATGCTTCAGAAAAACTTTTTTTTTTAGAACACCAGAACCGGTAAACTTATCGGGGGGGGGGGGGGAGGTATCTTTTTATCATGTATCAAAAAACAAAAAAAAACACAGGATGTATCACGTAGGTATTTGGGAGGCTTTGCACTCCCATTAATTCTGAACCACCTAGGCGATCGAGAATTAGGGGGTGGTGGTGCAAAAAAAAAAAAAAAATCAGATTTTGGAAATTTAAAACTACTACATATTCAGAGTGCAATGGAACAGTTTGCAGACAACTGTCAAAACACGTTGCATAGCAACCAAGGTCTGCTCTACCAGTCTGCAGCAGCATGTGTAAACCGCACTCAACAGCAAAGAACAGGCTGCAACCTCCATTTACAACAGCTTGAAATAGTTTTAAAGAACAAAAATGTAGGAATCCATAGTTTTAGGAAGTAAATTGGCATTAGAATTTTAATATGCAAGTATTTCCAACTTTAAAACTGTAAATTGTGTCACTGCAGTAGAATTAAAACCCATTAAGAAATTTTATTAGTAAAAAAAAAAAAAAAAAAAAAAAAAAGAAGGGTCAATTTGGAATCTGGCCTTAAAAGTTGATTGGATAGCAAGTCAGTTTTCTAGCAAGCAAGTCTTTGGATTTTCCTAGCTTGGGTAATAGGAAAGACTTAGCACCTCACTTGGAAAGTAGCATACAGAGGGTATGGTGGAGGACTGGTCAGCCCAAGTTCAAGCTGCCTTGCAAACCACCAGATAAAAGTACAGCAGAAATTTGCAGACACCATATTTACATAAAAATATAAAATTCATAAGCAGGGCATTAGAATAGTAGTTATAAAAGGCTTTGTAGTACACCATGAAATCAAAAACTTAATATAATTTGTGTCTATTACAAAAAAGGGTTTAAACAAACTGGTGGGTTAACAAAAAAAAAAAAAAGCTTTGGATCCTCTATTACACTATTTACATTATGTATAACCAAAGCGTTGTCAGTTGCTACATGAAAAAGCTGTTTACTACAGTCACACCCATCACTAACGAAGCACCAACAATTCCTAACATGTACACTTGCAGCACAGTTGTTACAAAGGAATTTATGAGACACTCAGGATTTTTCTTTTTGTAAAGAATTAAAACCCCGAAATTTTTACAGAAAGCAGTGCAGAAGATTTGATAGGTGTGCACGCCAATGGTTTAGGAGAATAATCTATAAATGCTGGGGTAAAACCAGATTTAACGGGTGGCAGTTTTCTGGGCAAAAAGCTTTGTTGAGTTGAGCTTTGTGGAGACTATAGATGTGATAAAAGGAAGTCGTAAGCAATTGGGAAAAAAAAAAAAAATAAGGAAGTGTGAGCAATGTTTAGGCACCCAGGGGTACAAGCTCACCACAACTGAGCAAATAAATGTTGCTTTGATTGCCGAGACCGGATTTCTGATGCAACATTGGAATGATGGTGTCAGAATTTGGCATCGAACATGAAAACATGACTCCATCCAGCCTTATATAGCAACAGTTCATGATTGTGGTGGTGGAATTGTGTGGAGACATTTCTGGCACACCGAGTACTAACTGAGCATTGTTCAACTGCCACAGTCAACCCAAAATTGTTACTGACCATGTCCATGATTTTATGTCCACAATGTTCTCATTTTCGGATGGCTATTTCCATCAGGATATTGCACCGTGCCACAAAAGTTCAAACCATCTCAAACTGGTTTCTTGAACATGACAGTTCACTGCACTTAAATGGCTCTAGTCACCAAATGTCAATCCAAAACAATACACCTTGCTAAAGCTATGTACACAAGTGCAATTATAGTCCTTGGAAAGGATCGTGAAAGAGCCTTTCCAACGACAAACAACTGCACAATGCATAAACGAGCGCTGTACATACAGCACTGTTCTGCTCTATGGAGAGGGGAGGGAGAGAACGAAGGAGCAGCACCCCGCTGCGCTCTCTCTCTTCACTTCCATTATGATCGTTCATCGTCCGTGGATCCACCAGGCACTATACACACGCAAGATTCTCATCTGATATCAGCTTTGAGCCGATTATCAAGAACCATTGCACGAGTGTACCTAGCCAAATACTGTCCATAATGATATAGTTGCATCACGAAGTCCTATTCCACAAAATCCGAACTAATAAACCAGCTACAGTGAATGTATGTTATATGTTGTTACAGGCACAATTCAGTGTTACATTACTGTGTTGATTCTCAAAAACAAACCATTTCTGCATGATTTATATGCAAACATTGAGGGCTTATTTTGTGTTGTATTTTTCTCACTGACTGCCAGGTAGTAATATTAAGAGTCAGAAGCGTTGGACTGGTTCACAGAGGACAAAGATTAAGTATGAGCTCACTGGTATCTCAAGCAGATCCACAAGATTTAACCCGAGGCTTTTAAAGCGCTTGTTTGAAATCCCCATGCATTCCAATGGGCTAATCTACACTAGGACGCTTCCTTGAGGTACATTTATGAGCTTTATCTTAAACGTTGCTTGCAATGTTTACAAAATTAAAACGCTGGGTTAAAGCTGTTAAACACCCCAAAACGCAAGTAAACACTTCCATTGACTTCAAATGGTACATTTTTCACACGTTTTCCCTTTAAGCACTAAAAACGTATACGGGTTAAATGCGGGGAAGACACAACATGGGCGTTTTCTAGCAAACTTTACAATGAATTAAAAGTGTTTAAAAACACAAACGCAATAGGAACATTTTCATGTTTTTTTAAAAATGTCCGTGTAGACCCAGCTTTACCAGGCCAATTCTGACCAACAGCTAAAGAAACCATACAGAGAAAAAAAACTAAAGAGGTAAATCTTATCCACCAACCAATATTTTCTTTAAATTGCAATATATTGCTGTGCTCGCAAAACTTTAACCCTTTTTATAACACACAAGGTGAACCAGATGTTCTCAGGTTGGCACATTTATCATCAACAGAGGGGTCAAGGACTGGGAGAAACAGGGCAAGCACTAGTATTTGAGTCTTTCTGCACAAAGGATTGTAGGATTAATATAGGAGACAAAACCGACCGATAGCCTGTTCATAAAACCACATGAATTTTACATCTACCTTGAGTTGAGCTTCTCCTGCAACCTGGATTCAATAAACATCACAAAACACAGCTTACAAAGTTAGCTTCATGTTGTGTTGACTTAGGTATAAAGATAGAAAGGCGATTTTAGAATGCCCCCCAACAGGAGGATGGCAGAACATAACCTTACTACCACTTTGCTCCTGGTGCGTTAACATCAGTGACCACAACTAACCTAATCCTGGTCAATTTTATGCCATATCTTGTTTATGCCTCCTCCTCCATCAAAATTAATCCATCCATAATGATCTCTAACCCCAGCCAGCTAATGATATTTTTCAGCTCTGCTTTACCATTTCCATCCATGCATTTATTGTCCCCTTTGACGTCTTCTCCCATAAAAAAATATATTAAGTCTTTATTCTGCATAGTTTTATTGGCTGCCAATTGAAAGCGCGTTTCCACTGTTCTTTGTTACAAAGAGTTTGTAGAAGGTGACGTTTTCTTTTTGTTTCAGATAGAATATAAAAGCGTTAGACCCTTTGTCACGTTTATTGCCATCCTGGTAGATTATCTGTGGCAGTGGGTACTAAAGCTAACACGGGATAAAGAGGGGGAGGGGAAAACCATGCAATTTTACAGTTGTTTCCAGGACAACAGGTAGAGAAAAATACACATGTTCCTATGACAACACAACAAGATAAAATCTCCAAGTTGGAGAATGGTTCCCATTTTCTATTATGTCTCCATGATAGGAAGTGAAGGAAAATTTCCCTAGCGGAATTTAAATAAAATGGTTTTAACCCTTTCCCTTTTATATTGAAAAAGTTAGCTATACATATTCCATAAACAGGGGAGAATGCAGAGATTCCATTTTAACCACTTCAAGAACAATTGTGGACAAGACCATGGAGTTGGAAGCCATTACTGTGTACTTGGAACTGTAGATTGGGGGGGGGGGGGGGGGGGGGGGGGTGGATAAAGTCTTAGCTCCGTACAATAGCCAAATATACAAGAAATGGTAAAGCTGGGATGTGCATCTCCAGCAGATAAGGTAATACAAGGAAGAAAAAAAAAAGCATTATACTACTACAAGATTTGCACAAAAGGGCTTGAATTATGTAAGATTCTTTCTCTGTGTATAGCAAGCCTTCGCTTGGAACACATGTAAAACATTCTTGTGTTACCAGGACTTAAGTGAAACAGGGCCTCAAATTCATAAGAAGCACATGAGCCGAGGAAGTCAGGAACACGCCTGCTTTAAGATATAAAGCAAACTGTGCGGGGGAGAGCCCACAATGTAACATTACTCAAACACAAACAGTCCATTAACATGCTTAAGCCCAGACATGCATCAGGAAGCAAAGAAAAGCACTTCACTCACATGAAATGAAGAAACGCTGCACAAAGACTGCACAGGAAGGAACCAGATATCAGAGCGCAAACTTTCCTCAAAGATTGGAATGAAACATGAAATCTAGTTTCTACCAAAAATTTCAAAGCAGAAAATTAAGAATTGAATTTAAAATGTATATGAAAAATTTTTTATGGCTTTTTTGATCAAGCTGAGAAAGGGGGTAGAACCTCGAGCCTAGATCTTTAAAGAGGTACATAGAATGGATTAGGAGTGGGGATTTACCTCCCCTTTCACTTCCTGTTGTGTCTACTGGAAAAATCTCCCAAATACAAAGCAGAAGGGAAAAAGCCATAGAAAAATGACAATTTAACCATCCCTACTCTATTCAAAATGAAATGTTTTGACTAGATATAACTCAAGAGCTCAGAGAATCTGGCATGACCTTATGGGAATATTCCTGGTCCTTGCATTTCAATGGCCATAACAGATTCCCACTAGGGAATCCCAAAATAGATCCCTAAGAGTAAACTATTACTGGCAAGTCAAGTAATGAAGGACACGTTGGATTAAATAGCAAATACAATAAAATACTGAACACTGGCATCTATGCATGTCAGTTTGTTGGATTGATTTTCCTATGCTCCCACCACTGAAGCACATTTTGCCATTAGATTTTACTTTAGATAGGGGAAAGGATAGTCTACAGCTCATCACGCTAAACAGATCTGTAAAGGTTGAAATAAGCTTTCTACCTCAGATAATTGGGTGCTCAGATTGGAACCAAACGCAAAAAAGTTCACATTCAGTTTTTGTATTTATTTCCCTAACAAAGTCTTTGGCAACTACGTGATGATCCAAGATAAACTTCCTGACAAATCAGACTCCAGTTAACGATTATCTATCTCATCAGAACACAAAATCCAGCAAGACATGGCCATCAGGTAAAAGTAGCCCTAGACATTGTCCCAGTTTTATGACCGGTCACCACATGCATATAGACCCTGGATGTATATGGCAGCAGCTGTAGACTCAAACTTCACCAGAGAGAAGTACCTTGACAGGTTAGAGCAGGGGTCGGCAAAGTTTTATGGCCAATAAGCCATTTATGGGGTGGGCATGAGCACGCTAGGCCAGACCCGCCCTGATTGCTCCACCCACCACCTGGGAACACCCCCTGAAGTGAATTCCCTCTCCTTCGTATGCATTGCGGAGGAGAGGGATTTACCTTCAGGGAGCTTTCCCTATTTACAGCGGCGGCGGAATATCAACACCAGCCGCGGTAAGTAGGGGAGCAACAGAAGGAGGCGGCACCAAAGCTCTGGCGGCTCCGGTAGTTTCCAACGCCTCCTGGCAGATCCGGCCAGCAACCCTTGGCTCCGGAGCCGCGGGTTGCCGGCCAGCATTAGGCCGGATCGGCCAGGGGGACGTTAGGTCAGAACTATCTGGTCTAAAGGCCAAGGTTTGCCGACCCACGAGTTAAAGGGAAAAAAAAAGGTCTGTAGAGAACCTCATTGTATCTCTATAAGAAATAAATCACCTGATGCAACCACTAGCATCCAGAAACTAGGGAGTAAGCACAGACACCACTACCTGCCATCTATTGACTAACAGAACAAAAAATAGTTTTCCAACACAACTACAAGTTTGCCTTCAAGGAATTAATGCCAAACACCACCTATGGTAAAACAAGGCCACTAAAAGGCATCCATGAACCGAAGTAGTAAGCCCCCGGGTCCCCCTTTTAACCTTCAGATAACTTTTGCAACAATACGCATTAATTGAATATTGAAATATCTAGTGCCAAGCCATATTCACAGGATTTGTGGAGATCAAATGTTAACAATTTTCACTTTTGGGTCTCCAACAACCAACCAACATCAAAAATTCCATAGATATAAAGCCAAGCAAAAACGCATCTGAAGAATCAGATAAAGAAAAAACAAGTTGATATTTACCGACTCCATAGTTGAAAGCAGCGATGCGTTATGCCCATATAAAAATCCAGCTTTTTGCCCACAACTGTACGCAGATTCTGAAAGGAAAATATACAGATTATAGATATGCAAGCATTTGAAGGTCATTTAAAATAGTTAATTGATAAAGTGCAGATATTAAATTAGCTACTACCATCTTTCCAAGACAGCACCCATAGTATCATGAGAGAACATGCCTAAGGAATGATGTTTCCGAGTGGAGAACAGTCTTTTCCTCCTAGCAACCAACGAAATATCTCCCTTACATGTTTTAACCTGTCCTAGCAACAGTCAAGGGAGACGCTCATTGGCTACTAGGAAGCCAAGATTTGTTCTTTAGAAAAACGCTTCATGCCACATCAGACCTATATGAAGCCGCAATCACAACAAAATGCACTACAGACAGAAGCTACTAAGCGCTTTTGCATCATAGACACGAAGAAAGCATTTCATTGAAAAGCCCATCATAGTGCTCTGCACTAATGGGCTTTATAAGGGGCAATTAAAAAAAATTTAAAAAAAAAAAAAAGGAATTGATTTTGAGGTTGGAGTAGTGGCAGAAGAAATTGTTTTGTTTGTATTAGTAAATTGTTTTGTTTGTATTAGTATTATTATTGTATTAAGTAATGACATTTATAAGCATTTTCTATGCAAACTGGGTTCATTCTTTTTTAGCATTTTATACAATGAGATATACAGTGATTCAATCAATTAGTGCTCACAGAAAGAAACTTGCAAGCGTTTATTAGCACTAGGCATAAGGATGTCCTGCATGCATGGACCTGCCAAGGACTGATTTTCCAAGAAAACTCTAGGTAGCAAAAAGATACTATTCTATCTTCAACAGCAACACGCTGACCAGGGGTAACTGGTGTGTTGGCCCTAATTGCCATTTCCTATGAACACAGACATCTTTTTGCTGAGCATATTACTGTATTGAACAACGTAGCACTGAATACTAACTAGAATACAGGCTAAATCAAACAACTGACAATAGAGGGAACTGGAAGCATGTCTGGTATTTATACCTTGTTGATTAGTATTTATATAGACTTTCCATTATTGCAATAACACATACTTCACTGTAGATTAAACTTCATTGCTCAACTTCCCAAACCTTTAAGTATTGTACAGTAGGTTGTTATAACCTATTTTGTCAATTAAAGCCACCGAGTAAGATTGATCCTGCTGTACAGGATTGGAAGTTTTACTTCAGCTTTCTAATAAAAATAAATAAATAAATACAGGACTCATTTTAATATTTCCCTAATCATGTAAGCATGTACTACTGGACTGTGCAGTTTTTAGATCCTCAAGTTTTCCAGATCCTAGAAGATGGCCTGGAGCCATCAGCCAGGGGTGAGCAGATAAAGATCCTTTTGCAAGGTCTATTTTACCACCTAATGACCCTGAATGGCAAATGTGAAGCATTTTCCTTATGCAGCCACTAGAACATCTCCAGAATTAGGTGGTTTCATTGGCCAGTAGCATGGTGCAAGAAGAGAACCAATAAATCCAGAGATAGATAGATATATATATATATATATATATATATATATATATATCTATGTTTTAACACACACACATGTGTTCCTGAAAATTGAGAGCTCTCACCACTTCCTGTACTGATTGACATGACAACTGTTTTGGAATACAACGTGAAAAATAAATAAAATAGTAAAAATAAAAGACGTTTTTCAAAAACCTTGCAGGAGTTCTGGTCATTTCCAACTATCCAAAATAACATCAATCTAAATACATAAAATGTACATTTTCTCATCTTTTACTAATAAAAGCAAGCAAATAATCGGCAGTCTGCCAAATGACTTTTGGCTGTTTTTACACTTTACACATCCCAAATCTTTCAATGCATCTAACAGAAGCTTTCATCTACCTCTTCAGAAGTTCCCATCCCAGGTGTTTTCATGTGTTGTGCACTCACATTCCCAGACTGGGTCCTGGAACTTGTTTCCCTACATTGTTCATGTTCTATGGTCTACTCAATTCCTCCATTTCCATATTGTAACCTTTGCTACCGTTACCCAGATCCTCAATCTTTTCCTAACCAAAGTTCCCTTTCCTCACATACCGCAAGGACCTCCAGTTCCAATACTTTAGTTCACCCAGCAATTTACACACTTTCAGGCATCTACTGGTTATGTGAACTTTTCCTCAGGTCAGAACATTTTACACTTCCAACATTCAGTGGTTTACGTTTCTTGTAGGAAGAAAATCAAAAGCGAACTTCCATCAGATGCATTTACAAGATTTTAAAAGAAAGCTTTCAAAAGCAATGGGCAAGTACAACAGAACCTTGCAAAACTTGTTCTGGTAACAAGCAGATGATTAAACAAAGTGAAAAGCTGTGCACATAATAGCAGAAGGTGCAACGTACACTGTAAAATATAGGGAAAAAGTCAAGCATCCTAACACTCATAGCAATTCTATTTGACCAATCTCAAAACAGGCCAGACCAACAATCCAAAATCAATTCTGCAGCTGTCTAAGGACCTTGCTGATCTGCATACAAAGGGGTCAAAAATACACGCAATGAGCATATCCAAATTCAGCTTTCAGTTGGATCTGGCACATCTGCGGGGGTGTCAGTATCAGCAAAACCAGCAATCATGGTAGAAAATTTTGCCAAAGGTGACGGTAATATCTGCTCTAGGCTTTCTTTATTACCATTCCACTAAACGCCTTGGCTATCCAAGCATTTGTGTATGTTACAGTCAGCACCCACAGACATATGAGCATATCTTTAGAATAGATCAGCTTTAAACCACATCAGCCAAATGCAATTTATCAGATCTTATAGCCACACTTACAAAATGAATAAAGCAGCAATAGTAAACATGCAGATCACCTTATCAAAAAAATTGTACACTGCTGCGACTGTGGCATTACCAGGTCTGTAGCAAATTGTATGTGCTACTTCGTTAGTCACCAACATTCCACTTCAATTCCACTTCAGTTTCCATAGCAGCAGTCATGCAAAATATATATGTAAAAATATCTGTTATCTTGAAAAAAAAAATAAAATAAATATGTGGGTGGTAGCAGAACATGTTCAAGGACATAGCTTATGAAGATGTTTACTGCATCCCTCTATCAAGCTGGGGGAGTGGGATTCAAATGTTTCTTTGCATTCATTCTACACATTGTTGGAAACATCAAAAGATTGCAAAACAAACCCTACAACACAGGGCAAAAAGTATAGGGACTATTAAATCCTTCATGTATTTCCAGCAGGCCACTTGTGGTCAGCCAGGCAGCCGTAATTCATTTAAAACATTACTACCCAAATCTTAGCAAGGATTACATAAACTGTTACATCCGTCCCAATAGCTGCAGAGCAAATATCTTAGACCAGGGGTGCCCAAGAGGTGGATCGAGATCTGCCGGTTGATCACAAAGGCGATGCGAGGAGATCGTGGAGCCCTGCCTTTCAAAATAAACTCTACTGCGCACAGGAGTTATTAGGTCCAAGTTTTTATTGTTGGTAGAACACTTTGACTTGGTCATTTTAAAAGTAGCTCGCAAGCCAAAAAAAGTGTGGGCTCCCCCGTCGTAGATCATCAAAATATACACCATATCTAATCAAGACAAAATCTGCCACATTGCACTGACATTTTATACAATTAGTAGATATATTTACCAACTGGAAGATCTATGCAGCATTCCGAAGCCTAAGCAGAAAAATGGCTACTAGTATTTTATTGGTTGTGAAAGCCTGTAACTTGTTTTCTGCAAACCTTAGAAGTTCTGCATTGCAGGCTGAAGCATTTGCAGCTTTCCTTATCTGGTGCTTCAGTAACCGGTGTTTAAAAGTGGGCAACCTTGTGCAATCAGCATGGAGTGTCCTTGGAGTGCACAGGGGACATCAGGACTGGAGGATGAGAGCAGTAGTTTCAGCCTAAAACAAAGAGCCTCCGACATTACCGGAAGTGTCAGAAGAAAATAGAAGCAGCCAAATTTAAGGCACTTTTAAACTTTTTTACATTTTGACTTTTACCCTGGCTGTGACAGGTACTCTAACTAAAAGTGACAAAGAATGTGGGCAGAGCATCATTGTCCGAAATGACAGCTGTGACTAGTCCGGTGATGTTTTTGAGGAGTTTTCAGTAGGTCGGCATTACAAAGCCTGCGGGAACAGTTGTTAATTATAATCATCTAGGTAAATCAAGCCAAAAGAACTTGTGTTTACTGCAAGGGGTAATTTTAAAGCAGGTATTTAGGTAAATCATACTTCGGGAGTACATTTTTCTTTAGGAAACATTTCATAGAGGGAAGGAGGGATTTTGGACCCGAGTGCCAACACCTATGTAATTTTTACAGACATTATAAATGGGTTTCTCTCTCTCCTTAACAGAAAAGAAAACCCACCATATATGTCCCAGCCCATCACAGGACACTTCTATCTTCTAACCTATCTTTCTGGAAATATCCTGCAATCTTGATTGGCCAAGATGACATTTATTCCTGGCACATGCACAGAGGAAGCCAGGATCTTCAGGTATCCTAGCAACCAAAACTAATATGCGCATGTGCAGCACAGCTTCGACAGGCCTGGACCCCTTAGCGATCAAGGCAGGTAGGAGGAAATGCTGCAGAAGGGACATTGCCTGATTTTCTGCCATAACAACCCGCTTGACCATGAATTTCTCAAAGAACATCTGTGGACTGCACGAAGTGGCAAATAGAGAGCCAGGGGACTATAAACAGACATTATGTAGCTTTTAATTTGCCAATAACCTAATCAAAATGCCACAAAATACATAAGCAAATGTTAAACTGCTTTAAAATACAGTCTTAGAAGTTCCCATCCAAAAGTTAGCTTAAAAAAAAAAAAAATCGTAGAAAGATTAAGAAATCAGAAACATAGAACTATCACTTCCCTTTTGTTGAAAGCCCAGCTGAGTTTCACCCACCACAAACAGGAAGATGACTGAATTTCTAACACAGCCAGTAAAAACTAAACAAAATATTCCTTGTTTGGAAACACAAGGCCATGTTCTTTGCCGGCAGTGAATCAAATACCCATCTGATGTGCTCTGAGGGCCAAATTTCCCAGGACTTACAGCCTTTTATATGATCACACACCTGGCAATACACGTGTTCTGCATTTTAAGCTCCAAAGCTTGAGAAACCCGGGGAAAAAACATTAAAAAGAAATTAGGAATTAGCACAAAGAACTAATAACTTTTTTCTGGAAAAAGCCTGTACAAAGTTTAGTTATTCCAGTACTACGAGGCAGAAAAAAGGATTGTTGTCCTTTCTGTGAAAAGACTAATTTGAGTATTAATGCAAGAACAGGAATCATTGATCAGTAGTTAAAGCACACAACAACTAGTTTGGGTTAAGCCAGAAAAGGTTAGCACCTCTCCAGTGTTCTACCATGATTTTTTTTTTTAAGCTGGATGGGAAGAGGCCATAGACAGGTGCTGGCCCGACTTTATAGTAACCACCAGCCAGGTAGTGCCCCTAGATAGAAGGGGCTGGGGGAGAACACTGTCTCTGTAGTGATCTGTGACCCACTAGGAAGAAAATTTGTACGATGCCAGGACAAGAAATGAATTTTGTCAAGCTGGGGGAGTGGGATTCAAATGTTTCTTTGCATTCATTCTACACATTGTTGGAAACATCAAAAGATTGCAAAACAAACCCTACAACACAGGGCAAAAAGTATAGGGACTATTAAATCCTTCATGCCTTTCCAGCAGGCCACTTGTGGTCAGCCAGGCAGCCGTAATTCATTTAAAACATTACTACTCAAATCTTAGCAAGGATTACATAAATTGTTACATCCGTCCCAATAGCTGCAGAGCAAATACCTTAGACCAGGGGTGCCCAAGAGGTGGATCGAGATCTGCCGGTTGATCACAAAGGCGATGCGAGGAGATCGTGGAGCCCTGCCTTTCAAAATAAACTCCACCGCGCACAGGAGTTATTAGGTCCAAGTTTTTATTGTTGGTAGAACACTTTGACTTGGTCATTTTAAAAGCAGCTCGCAAGCCAAAAAAGTGTGGGCTCCCCCGTCGTAGATCATCAAAATATACACCATATCTAATCAAGACAAAATCTGCCACATTGCACTGACATTTCATACAATTAGTAGATATATTTACCAACTGGAAGATCTATGCAGCATTCCGAAGCCTAAGCAGAAAAATGGCTACTAGTATTTTATTGGTTGTGAAAGCCTGTAACTTGTTTTCTGCAAACCTTAGAAGTTCTGCATTGCAGGGTGAAGCATTTGCAGCTTTCCTTATCTGGTGCTTCAGTAACCGGTGTTTAAAAGTGGGCAACCTTGTGCAATCAGCATGGAGTGTCCTTGGAGTGCACAGGGGACATCAGGACTGGAGGATGAGAGCAGTAGTTTCAGCCTAAAACAAAGAGCCTCATTTTTCCACAAAGAGCCTCAAGAAATTCATTTCTTGTCCTGGCATCGTACAAATTTTCTTCCTAGTGGGTCACAGATCACTACATAGACAGTGTTCTCCCCAGGACAGAAAACCCCACCAAGATTTAGAGTGAAGTCAATGAACAGTTTAATACACAAACTATATAAGAGTAAATAAAATTTAACAAGTGTACCAAGGTCCCCCTTGGATTACTAAACCCCTGACTGGGAAGACAGCGGTTTCCTATGGAAAGACAATGCAGCGGGGTGTCTCCCACTGATCCTTCCCATTTTCCATAAAACTGAGCACTATCGTCCTACTGTTGCTGAACATGTGACAGAAATGTAACATTTATACACTGATTAAAAAACAGGCTTGGAAATAAAGTTATGCTGCAATTAACCCATCATTTCTTTCTGAAAGCATCAGTCTTGGGTTATCAGATTGTTCAATACCCAAAGACTTATGCATTCACTTGTCTACCTGCCCAATAAGACAATGAAAGGATTATTTGAGTGTTAGGTTAACAACATTTTCTTGTTTGCCTACATCCTGGAAATGATCACTTAGTTCTCAATCCCCATTAGGCCCATTGAACATGGACATGGAGATTTTTACTCTTCCTCACCATCAAAAACTGAAGAGACTTCACACCGAAGTGTGAACAAGCACCAAGATGCCTCTTAAAAGGCTGAACAGCAAAGACTACAGGAGCAATTTATACTAGGCGATTATAGTTCAAAAAGTTGGAGCAAGCAGTTAAGTTACATTTTTAGTGCATAAAAGGTTAGAGCAGGGGTGTCAAACTCAAATACACAGTGGGTCAAAATTAAAAACCGCGGCCAAGCCGCGGGCCAAACTTGAAACTGAAATGGCACCGCTACTACAATTCCCTACGTCGATAAAACAGTCTAATGCGGGGCCACACATAGGCAGAGAAGCTGCTGGTCTATAGACACGAGGGATGCCAGGAATTCCAGTAGCAGTGCCATTTCAATGCAGCGGCGGGCCAGCTGCAATTCATATTTAGGGTTCCTTTGGGGGACAAAAAAAAAAAAAAACAAAAAAAAAAAACAGATATTGCAGACCAGAGTTTGACACCCCTGGGTTAGAGTGAGAAAAAGGCTGGAGAAAGGTTACAGAAGACATGCAAGGGATGCAAATTTGATGTAGCTGTTTAAGTCTGATTGAACATAAAGATTCAGTTGGACTCCTTTTTCTAGCAGTACGACTTACAGACCAGAGAGGTTCATGGATCATGTACCAGACTACCTAACACTACATGGCCAAATGCTTTTTTATCAGAAATTCAGTTTTTATCGCAGACCGTAAAAAGAACAATTTTAAACAATTCTCACAAAAGTAACGTGTAACATTCATATACTGCTGCAATTGCAATTTTTTATGCATGCTGTGTTTGTTTCTTTTTCTTTAGAGAATACACATTAACAGGGAGAAAAAAAAATCTTGGAACGTGGTCATGACTCAGTGTGAGCAAGCACAAAGAGCCATCTGGAAGCTTAGCAACAAGCTACTAAGTGCAAAGCACCACTACTATGCAACAGCAAAAGCAGAGTACATTTAAACTTTACAAAAAACCTATGAGCAAAACAGGAAACCAAATATCTGTGATGGCAAAAACAGGAGGTGAATAGTCACAAAGTAGAGATCAGAACCACAGTTCAAAACATAAAAAAACAAAATTGCAGAGTAGAATCTGTGTAGACCAACACAAGTGAGATTGGACAGCTGAGGGCCGATTCTATATAATGGCTATCAGATACGGACTTACAGCAACACCAACTAACTAGCCTCGAGAAGGTATTGTCTATATGCACTATATCAGACAACTGAATGATAAATCCAACGTAAAAGATACTACTGGACACCTTCGAAAACTAGAGTGGCTTGAATATCAGTATTGTTGATTGTCAGAAGACACTTATTAAGATTGAAGATTCTCAAATCCTAGAAAAGCACTTTACAGACTGAAAATTGACTTCATTATCCCTGAATTTTATCTGCAATTATTGCTTATTCAAATTAAACATATCTATGGATTGCATTTTGTATGGAGCACCTGAAAACTCCCCCATTTGTCTTTAAAACGTTTATCACATACCCTACAAGTACAGAAACATAACCTGTAAGAAATGTACTTAGCTCCCATTACCTGTTACGGGCTGACAACACACAGCATTTTGATAGATCGAGTGTTGCCAGCCCTGTCTTTCGTCCTTTCCTAGAATACTTGCCATCTACTTTTGGATAACTAAAACAAAGACTAACTATGCTGAAGTGCAAGATGAAAACCAAGGGGCACTTAGAATTAACACAAGAACTAGAGGTAGGAAAAGATCAGTTACAAAATTTTTGACAGTATCAACAAGTTCAATGTTGTCATTTGCATACACTTTGCAAGTCATTTGTCTACATTGGAAGCCCCTGTGAAAAGAGTGATAACGCAGAAGCAAAAGCGGAGGACAGGGGGTTCCATATACTCAAACTCATTAGAACAAAGTACTAAATATGCAAAGGGTATGAAAACTACAACTGATGCTCTAATGGCAATTTGACACCTATGCAATATGTCTCTAGGGAAAGAATTCTGGCACCATTCTCTGCAGACACTATGTTACCTATGTGGCACTTCCAGTTTTTCTAATTTTTCTTGTCATTTGGATGTGAACGCTCTGGTTACACCCCGCCCCCCCCCCCACCCACCCCAAAAAAAATCCACACTGAATCAGGGAGTAAAAAAATTTCGGAAACAAATTCATCCTCTTGCAGCAAGGCTGTATGAAGAAATTCATATTATTATGTGAGCCCTTGCCAGCTATGTAGTCACTGGCAGAATGGAGAAGATTGGTCACTGTGGTTCATCACAAATGTGTAAATGTATGAATAATGTATATTATATATTTTACACACACATATGTACATCATCAGGTTGCAGCCCTTCAGATCTAGCTACAGACCTAAGCCCAGAAGACAGGGTGAGGATGTTGGCATGAAGTGAGGAAAGTTTGGTTCCGTCTTAGGAAATAAATGCTGATGTAAATATCCCACCTCTTTACAGGTGCCATTGTGATAATCAATGTTATTTACCTAAATCATCAGGTTTTAGTTTCTGCTTGATGGTTGTATGCAAGTTTTCTACTGTCTGTGCCGTAACATTTTCTGTCCTAGGGAGGCAACATTTACTAGTGTAATAAGGAAATAAAGTTTCCTCCTGTATCAAAGTTCAAACACTTGGGTATGAGAATGCTACTTGCTGTTTATTCTGCCCGGCTCACAGTAGCTGATTACATTTGTTACCAACCACTGTAAAGTAGTCGCTAAAATACAGTATTAGACAAACACACATGTTGATAACCGGCAACAATAAAACCATGATATATCTAAACACTGATTTAGCACTACAACCCAACATTTAAGAAATCCCCAATTCAAGGAAAAAAAAAAAAAGTATTGTTGGTGGTTTACATACACTTAGTTGACAACTAAAAGCAATGGGAGAACTTTTACATAGTACAATCATGACTGCAACAAGCAAAACACAATAAAATACTTAAATACCGACGTGTCAACAGGACCTAAAAAGGTACAATATTGTTTATCATACTAGGATACTTTATTAGGACTGAAAACCTATCCAGGCTTTAAAGGGCTCAAAACACAAACTGCAGAAACTGAATATGCATCTAGGAGCAGGATATGAAATTGTACTCCGGTTACCGCAGCCAAGTTTGTATTAGCACCAAGAGATTTAAACAGAAGGAATGGCCGAGGCTGAAAGTAAATCATTAAGGGCCTCGAAATCCAAAGCATGTGAAAACTTTGTACTGCAAATGGAAACCCCTTGTCCAGTTTATTACATTTGAGAAAAAAGCCAGTGTAATTAGCACATTAAATCTTTCCATGGGCAGCACGGTGGCTCAGAAGTTAGCACTCCGGCCTTTGCAGCGCTAGGTCCTAGGTTCGAATCCCAGCCAGGACGCTATCTGCATGGAGTTTGCAGGTTCTCCCCGTGTCTGCGTGGGTTTCCTCCGGGTACTCCGGTTTCCTCCCACATCCTAAAAACATGCTTCCCCCTAAATTGACCTTAGACTACATTAACCACATATCCCTATAGTAGGGACATTAGATTGTGAGCTTCTTTGAGGGACAGTTAGTGACATGACTATGGACTTTGTACAGCGCTGCGTAATATGATGGTGCTATATAAATACTGTGTAATAATAATAATAATAATAATAATAATAATAATTTCCAGTCTTTTATAAAAATGTCCTGAAATGTTTAGACATTCTGAAGCATCCACCCAACTTTAATTTTCAGGCATCTTCAACCAGCTTTGAAAAAGCAAACGGAATAAGCCAATACAACCATCAACAGCATATACAGAAAATATTGCTTTTGGGTTTCTCTTGTTCATTTAGTTTTGTACTCCAAAAGCAACTGTGTGTATGATCAGCCTAAAAAGGAGATAGCCAACAAAAAAAATAAATTACGCATAAAAAGGGAAAGAAGGTACATTTATAAATAAAGGGCCTAAAATAGCCACAGCCTCTGAAATATACCACACAACTACAAGATAGAGAGAAATCAACTAAAAGAGCTGCAGGTTTACTAAAGCTACGTACACACTTCCAATTATTATCGTTGGAAAACGAACGACGAACGATCCTGCACGATATATACGAACGATCGTATAGCACCGATCCTGCACATAGAGATAACGACACGATCGTTCGTAGATATTGTACACACAATAGATACGATCGTTTGAGCGATAGAGGAACTATGTGCACGACAGGAAAGTGAACGACGTTCATTACGCATGCCCAGAACATGGACGATCGACCGTACACACGAACGATGTTCAACGATCGTCGTCCAATCCGATCCGCCGGTCCGGTCGTTTGTTTCCAACGAGTTTCCTCGTTCGTCAGCGTCGTTGGTTACTTTTTTACGAACGATTTTTTGCCCAATCGATCGTTCGTTGTTCGATTGGAACGATAAAAATTGGAAGTGTGTACGCACCTTAACAAATGGCCCATTATGTACAGTGTCTTGTTCTTTTTTATAACTTTAGGTCTACTAAAAACAGATATTTTAATATATACTACTAGGCACAATTCCCTTAGTATTCTCAGATGTTAAGCTATATCACAAGACAAACTCTTTATAATTGAAGATATCAGTTAGGACTACTTGAAGTGGGTAGAAAATACAGAAAACAAAACTGCTCCAATTTAACGCTCAGCTAAAATATGAATAAAATATTCCATTATCAAGAATTATGGTAAAGTCTACAGCAATGATCAAGCAAGTCTAATCAAAAAAAAAAAAATAAAGAAAAAGTTATAGGCCAAAATATATAATAAATATATATATAATAAAGACAAAAAAAAAAGAAAATCTAAAACAAAAAAAGTGGGTTGAGCAGCAATCTAGCCAGAAAAACACCTACTGCCCTGGTTTCCAGCTCTTGTATGAACTAGCAAACACACACAAAGCCTCTTATCTGTTACAAACTCCTAAGAAAAGAAGTTTAACTTTTTATTATGTTTAATGCATAGAAGTCATCCACGGAGGTAAAAATTGGCTTATCCCAATTTCATACTATAAATCTTGCTGTTCTTACAGTGACCAAATGTCCTAATTGCAGCTCTCAATTACTGGTGCACCAATGTCATTTTCACACCCCCTTTCCCTTGGGGATTAACAGAGTTCTGCAAAGTCAGCAAAACCAGCAGCAGGAAAGGCAAGTAATATGTGTCTAAAACTAAATTCAAGTTCCAACCTACTAGTTGATGTAGTGGCTCCATGCTGCCAATAACACTCCCTTTGTGTATCTCTCCACTGCATGTTAGGCTACGTACACACTTATTATCGTTGTTAAACGAACGACGAACGATCGTATAGCACTGATCCTGCACATACAGATAACGACACGATCGTTCGTAGATATTGTACACACAATAAATACGATCGTTTGAGCGATAGAGGGAGTGACGTGCACGACAGGAAGTGAACGAACGTTCGTTCATCACGCATGCTCAGACCATGGACGATCAACGATCGTCGTCCAATCCGATCCGCCGGTCCGGTCGTTCGTTCGTTCCCAACGACTTTCCTCGTTCGTCGACGTCGTTGCTTACTTTTTTCACGAACGATTTTTGCCCAATCGATCGTTCGTTCGTCGTTCAAGGAGGTAAGGCTGTCACACACTGCAAACATGTCTGCCTTTGCACATTCTCTAAAACACGACGCATTCATAATCCTAGTAGCTGAAGAAAACATTTTTCTCATTTCAAAAGAAGCAATAGGGACACTATATTTCTGGAAAGATAAAACCGCTATCTTCTGTACTAGCTAAAGTTCTAAGCCTGAACAAATGGAAACTAATGCAGTCACCACACCTAAGGCCTGGTAAAGCTGCAATAAATTATTTTTATTCCTGCAATTCCTATCTGTTTATATGACAGCATTTCATCACCCCTAAAAATTAACAATCGTTTTCTAAAATACCAAGCAGGTTATCAGGTTACTATACCAACCAGCCTGCAAAACCTTCAGAATTATAAATAGTTTCTTTGCTCTGCAGACCTCCAACTTTGGATATTCTTTACCAGTTTCTGCAATCCATGTTGTAATTCACAAGGCACATGATCTGCAGATCTACAAGACACTGAAGCACAAGTTTGCTTACAGAATGATGCAACCAGCAGAAGAAAGTCCCAGTTCAGGAGACCTTCAGATTCTTTGTTTTGTAAAACCAGCTTAACGTCTCTTTAAACATTAGCTCCCACGCTGTTCTGTTCTATGAAGGCAGGTGTGACAATAACTAGTCGTTTAACTGATTCATTTCAAGGAGAGAGAAAAAAAAGGCAGAATGCCAAGCTAAAGGTGTGTAACAAGAAGGTAAACACGTTTAGAACAAAAAGAAAGACTTTGAAAATCCATTTGCCTGTAAGCCACAGAAGAATGAAGAACTATTTTAAAACTAATGAAAGCAAAAGAATGAAGTAAAACCTGCAATAAGCAAATAATGCTAGAATCTTTAAAAAAAAACTGATTTTTCTGTAGCGGGAAACTTCCTCTTTGCCTTTTGTCTCAATGTTGAGGCTTAAAGCAACCCTTGAATTTAAGGTTCATGCACATTGCATGTACCCATATGCAGTCATGTGGTCCTATAAAGCTTCCTATAGTCTAGGCTCAGAGTTTATTATCATCAATCTAAATTCAAATGAACTAGTCTGGCTTGCATCACACAACAACATTCAGTTTTCTAATTCCTCAAGTTTTGCTTTGCTTATTCTAAAGGTAACTGGGTCAGAGGTGAGCCGCTACCTGAGCTCTCATTGCTGCCTTTCAGCTGTCTGATCCTGTGCTGATAATGCATGCAATCTTCCAGCTCCATAGTAACCAAAGCAGTATTAAACCGCGCTCTGCACCTGTTTACATTAACTACACAGACATGTTCTGCACCTTCAAGAATTAAAATCCTGGTCCTGTCTACTTTGTAGAGTCAGTGACCTGGAACAAACAAGTGAAGGGTTCACCCTTCCATGGCTGCATACTAGCTGAAGAACAGTGACTGGCCAGCAAAGCTAGAACAGAAAAACAATGCACCTTTAATGCCGACTAGGAAGCCAGGGAAAACGAGGCCTTCATCCGGAGTCTCCCAATCTTTTTAACATGAGGAACACTTGAAATAACTTTTAGGTCCTCTGGGAACCCTGCTATATTTACTATATGCACAGATCACAGTATATTAGTGTGTGGTCTGTGGAAATCATGTCATCCTTACAAATAGTAAAAAAGATCATTGATATCTATTAAGAGGAACAAAACTGCTCATTGAACCCCTAGCGACCCTCGGATGCACAGAATCCTGGCTAGGATGCACTGCCTTAATCCTTTCTTGAAATACTTAGTCTCCTATCCTATTAGTACACAATCCAAGCTTTCTTCAACGCCATAATGGACTAAGATACCAAGCACACATTTCACCATAAAAACCAAACTCTTATCCAGCAAATCTTGGAAATACTGGTTGATAGGGCATCCTTAACTCACACATTACCACATATAGGACAGCGTTCCTCAAGCAATTTAAACCTCAGGTCAGTTACCACCAACACCAAGGAACCCCCCCATTGCCATCTAAACGGTGACATTCTCCCTGCTGGTCAGCCATGTAAGAGGCATTCTCCCCATTCACCACCACACCAAGCTGCAAGGGTTAGTTATTAGGGTCCAAGTTATTTCAAGGCTTCTCTCTTCTAAAAGGCTTTTCTAGGATATTAAACTAACAAAAAGCTCTGCAATGTAAGCAGCTTCCCCTAACAACGATTAGTCAGTGTGGCCAAAATCTTTAATGCCATTAAGGCCGAACACACCAAGCTCTATGCCATGTCTTGCACATTACCTGGACACAAGAAGTATGATTATAGTTATCCTTAAGAGAGGTGGCTGGATACGCCTACAGATCTCAGGTAATGACCTACATTTCTTGCTTACCCTGCAGCAACCAAGGCTTATGAAGAACACTCAAAGTGTAGGATGCCAACGTGCTATACATATATAAATATATACACACAGCAACATTCACCGGGTTGCCTTATGCACAACACATCAGGTGAACACCGCACAATGCTTTGGATGAACGTGTGACCCCTGGCCGAGCACATTTGTAAACATACAAAGCTGCACCTGAATTATTTCGGCCCTGCAAATCAGGTTACAATGCTGGCCCACACACTCGCCAACCATCAGTGTAAAGGTGGCCATACCGCGCACAAAGCAGTTCTCATCGGTGTCACTCAAATCTGAAACACCGACACATCGAGGATGGAAGCTCCCGCAAATCCCAGGCCTGGTGTGTTTTGTGGCAACAGCCTAGCAGCTTTCATCTGAAAATTTTTACAAAAACCTTACAGGGTTTAAATCTCAATTTTAGCAAGATCCATTCGTGTGCACACACACACACACACACACACACACACACACATCTGTACAATACAGATCTGTAAACATCACCAATATGACTGAAGCAAAACAGACCACCAGCTAGCAGGCAATACCCAGCAATCCCCTGATCTTCCAGGGGGC
>NC_092866.1:12536722-12608130 GCF_032062135.1 Pyxicephalus adspersus | reverse complement strand
CGGGCAATACCCAGCAATCCCCTGATCTTCCAGGGGGCTCCGGGCAATACCCAGCAATCAGGAAACCCATCCAGATATTACAACATAAAACCATTAGTAAGGGATCGGGATCTCAGATTTTTTTTATTGTCACTTAGATTTGTCAGCAAAGGGAAATGCAAAATAAAACAGGAAATTTTCCAATGTGGACACAGCTTCCAGAGCCAGAGGAAGGGATTTCCCTCAGGCTCTGGGGGATTTCCTCTCATTTCCTGTTGTGTTTACAAGGCAGGAAATTTCCTCATGGGGACACAGATACAAAATGCATCCTAAAAAATGGTCCTGATCACCTATAATGCAACGATTTAGTAAATCTAATAACAGAAATCAAACATTTATAGCTCCTGCCAGCTAGCCCAGAGCTTATCGGCCACATTCACACTAATGAGGTCACGCTGGGCTTTATAGTTCTGAGCAGGATGGTCACGTGGGGTCCTGCAGGGGCTGACAGGCCACGCTTGGCTCTGTAGTTCCTCAGCAGGCTGGTCACGTGGGATCCTGCAAAGGCTGACAGGCCACGCTGGGCCTTGTAGTTCCCTCCACTGAAAGCCCGCCCTCTCCGTGGCTCTTACCGAATGCACGGCGCTCCAGGGCGCCCCGGTGTCCGCTAATCCTTCGGTCCGGCTCCCCGGCTACAGTAGGAGCCCCGCTGTGTTGAGGAGGAGGAGGGGGAGGGAGGGAAGGCCGCGAAGTGGCGCATGGAGCCGCGGCCTACCTCCCCCTCCTCCCCTCCTCCGGCGAGGGAGCGGAAACCGGCGGAAGCCGATGAGGGTAAAGCGAAAAGCCGAGGTGTAGGCTCCTCTAACGACAACGTAGGGTTTCACAAGATCACACTGCCGACGGTGATAAAAATAAAAAAAACACAGTGCCCCGTTCCAGGCGGAGGATGAAGAAGGCAGCGGGGCGGTAACCGGTGGCAGACTATATTAAAGAGCGCGTGTGTGGAGGGCGGGCGGACTCCGGTGCTGTCTCTATCGCCTCACAGGCCGCTCCCGTGCGCGCCCCCAAAACGCTGCTTCCATCGCGAGCCGCTTCCACGCGCCCTTTGACTCCCTCGAGGCGCGCTCCCTAAGCGACGGAGGAGATGGGGACGTGAGACGATCTCTGATTGGCCACTTACGCAGATGCCGTGTGCCTCGGTGAAGGTGATTGGTCAGCCGCTCTGTGTGACGCAGAGTAAATGCAGAAGCGGATGATGGGGGGGTGGAGAAATATAGGGGGGTAGGGAGAAGTAGGCGGGACACGGCTTCTATTAGCTCTACGCAAGCCTTTAGCCTCTGTTGTTGTGTTGCTGGTGACGTAAGAGGGGGAGTGGTTAAGTTGGCCGGGTCGAAAGCTGTCAATCTTTGACAGGATGGGACCTGATTGGTTAGCCGTCTGAGTGTTTGAAAACACAGAGGTGCTGACCACGCCCTTTTATCACCAAGCAGCAATAAATGATAATAAAAAGCAAAATAATCAAAATAAAGCGAACTTAAACCATGAGAGGTGAATGTGATCATCCCCATAGTGAGTGAATGTACTGTCAGAGGTCCAGGTGTTTCACAGTAGTGTCAGGCTTCTTATACTATGACCTATATTCATATCTCAGCACTGGATGAGAATATAAATCTGTGGATTCACCTTAGAATTCATTAAACTTTCCCCCAAAATCTCAACCTCCAGAAATGGCGCCCTGCCTTGCTGGGTCACGTCTGTGGGTTGGTGGCGCTGAAACTAAAATGCGTCATGGCGGCACGGTAAATTATTTTCCTTTATTCATGGGATACGTCAATGTGTGAATTCAGCTTTAGAGGCAGATTTATAGAACTACAAAAAAATTGCAATTTATTGCTGTAATATGCAGTGTTATTGCCTCAATTCCCTGCACATTTACTGTATATATTACTGCGATAAATGAAAATGCAACAGCAAATTGCAGTGATGAACGAAGCCATGCAATAGCATTAAGAAATGGCGTCCAGAAGCAATACGATGGCGGTACCCTGATAATGTAGCTGTATACTTCCTCCCATTTACTTACACTGGTATTGCCACTTGTATGGTTTATGATTCGGCCCCTAATCACACTTTGGGACCACTAGGTGGTAGAAAGGTTTGGGCCCCCTAGCAGACCTGGATGCAGCTAAAACCACAGCAATCCGTACAAAAGTATTACAATAGTGACCACCAGTGTGAATTTAGGGCCTTTTCAGACCCCTACATGATCCACAGCATTCTGCCACAGGCTCAGCTGTGGTCCCAACCATTTCCATTCAATTGAATGGGAGCGGTGGGAAACCATTTATTCCCTGGGGCTGCGGGAGATCACAGTGTGGTTCCAGTCACTTTTGGCTGCAAGGTTTCTTTTGGGAAAAGCAACTTTGACCACAGCTGCAAGTGCATGCAAATGTGTTACCTGCAGTGTAGTTTGCTATGGGACTAAAAGGAGCCCGGTAAATGTTTGAAAATATTTCCATTTGTTTTAATTTGGGAAAAATTATTCACATCTCCCAATTGTTGGAGGGAAACTTGCAGGCAAATGGCACATCCAAAATAAAAAAGAATATGCAAAAATATTTGATTAGAAGGTGTCATTTTTCCCAATTCCTGTATATTCCTTTATTATCAATCTTCAAAATAGCAGATTGAATCATTTAGAGGCTGGGTGAAAGTTTAGTGTAAAAAAAGACTTTTCCATAGTAAAGTATTACATTTAATACCCAAAAAGAAGAACTTGAACCTGAAAGACACCTCCAAACCTGGGACTGTTGGGTGGTATGGATCTTTACATTTTAGATACTTTACATACTAGATACCTTAAACTAATTCACCTGTTTGGTCCTGTATGTGTCCTGGGACCCTAATGATACAATAGCAGGGGCGTTAGCCTCTAAGCCATCATGCTGCCAATGGCAAGATGGCTTTATCTTTGCTGCAGTGCATCCTGGTCACCAACCTGCCCTAACCTGTCACCGGATAATGAAAAACCATTAGCACACTGATATGGTCATTACTCTGTTCTCCCCTCCTGTGAGCAACATCACCATGACAGCATTGTGCCAAGCAAAATGTACAACTCTAATGGGTCTCCCTTTACTTTTATGAGTTTTCTTACACACCTACATTGATAAAAAGCATTTTTTTAAAATATACACATCAGATGAATTTGGCTTGTGAACAGCGCTTGTCTTTCATGGATCTATCCTGGTGGATCCACAGTTGACGAACAATCGTAATGGAAGTAAAGAGGAGAGAGCACAACGGGGTGCCACTCTGTCGTTCTCCCCCTCCCCTCTCCGTAGAGCAGAACAGTGTTGTATGTACAGAGCTCGTTCATGCATCGTTCAGTCTTTTGTCGCTGGAAAGGATCGTGAAAGATCCTTTTCAATGACAAATATTGAACGTGTGTATGCAGATCCTATTCTGATGGCCAACATCATTCATCCCACTCAGTCTGGCCCTCCTGTACCCATCCCTGACAATGGACAAAGAGAAGAAGAAGTAATATAATGATGGGCTCATTTTTTATGCTATTCTGCTTTCTCTTCCTATCAACATAATTTTCAGCACAGGATTTGATTAGCTCCTTGTGTTGCTTCTTCCTCCAACATGCCAGTACTGCAAAATGCACATTATTTTATATGCAATTAATAAATGTTTCTTTGTGCCATTAGGATGACTTTGACTTTTGACAGTCTATACACATTAAACACTTTGACTTAATCCTTATCACAAGAATGTCAGATGTGTGTATTCTTATTCTTATGACCTGTCAGAAGTGTATCAGCTGTGTGTACCCTGTTCATGCAACTTCATAAATGCAAAAATGTTATTTTTCATCCTGCCTATTGATACAGTAGGTACAGTGGTTAGAAAATGATAACAAGACCAATCACACAATTGTCTTTGAAAGCTATGCTGAACATTATTATTAATATTAATAATAATAAACAAGATTTTTATAGCACCAACATATTACACAGCGCTGTACATTAAATAGGGGTTGCAAATAACAGACAGATTCAGACAGTGACACGAGAGGAGGAGAGGACCCTGCTCAAACAATATCTGCAGACTGATATATCTGCAGGAATAGTGTTTTCAATATTTTAATATTTAATATTTCAATATTTATTAGGTCATTCATACCCGAATCAACGCACCTAAGGATCTCAAATATGTACTTTTGCACTTACCAATTCTAGATGCTGTGAGAATCCTTATTTCACATTTTTGATAATTAAGCGATAAAGCTCTCCTGTAAAAGAAAACCATGCTAAAAAAAGGCCCATTGTTTTCTAGTGTAGCATCAGGGCAAATAGGCTTCGTACACACTGAGGATGAACGATTGTGCACATCTCGGGCAAAAATCTAGCGTGTGTACAGCAGTCCCCTGATGATGCCCTGGCAGATTGATGGATGACCAAGTAGTTATGACCGCTTTGCTTTCCTATAGAAAAGCATAGCAAGGTGCCACTTGCTCGCCCTCCTCCATTAAACAGAACAGTGCTGTGTTGTTCATTCTCCTCTCATTGGAAATTATGACAAAATATTTATCATGAAAGATCATCTCTTAGATTGAAAGCTCTTTTGGCCAGGGTTCTCTCCTCTTCCACTGTTTGTATCTGTCTGTCATTTGTTACCCCTTCTTTAATGTACAGTGCTGTGTAATATGTTGGCACTGTAAAAATACTACATAAAAATAAAAATAATTTCCATAGACAAAAATCTGATATCTGTACAAAGCTTTAGGCTGCATACACACTTACAATTATTGTCATTGGAAAGGATCTTTCACAATCCTTTCCAACGACTAAGGACTGCACGATGCATGAATGAGCGCTGTACATACAGCACTATTCTGCTCTATTAAGAGGGGAGGGGGAGAACGACAGAGCGGCACCCCGCTGCGTGCTCTCCCCCTTTCCTTGCATTTGGATCGTTCATCGTCCATCGTCTGTGGTTCCCCCAGGACGGTCGTTTGGATGATGGACAACGGCGACTGTACACACGCCAGATTCTCGTCCAATATCGTCCCTGAGCCGAATATCGGGCGAGAACCATTGGACCTGTGTACCTAGCTTAAGGAGAACATTTATCACAGAAGATCTTCACTGAGCACACAGCAACAATGACACTACAATGTGAACAGCTTGATTGATAAGGGGCAGCACTTCACACATACAGGTGAGAAAACACACAAGCTTATTTTTATCCTTGTGGGGTGTTAACAAACAAGCATTAGCATACATTGTGTTTGAGCAGACCATTTATTTTGCACTTAAGTGGGCTTCCTAATGCGCAAAAAAGCAAGGAAGGGGGGCATGTGCTTTTTTTTAGCAGCTCTGCGCATCACAATGCATTATGGTAGCATTACAAAAAGTGCGACTAAATTATATTGACACCTCATTGTGCATACCGTTACACTATTACTGCAGGGCAACTGTGTCAGTCTGGATTTAGATGTGATTAGGGACCAAAAAATATATGTACTTTGTTTTAAACCTTTGACCTTTATTTAACATAGTTACACTCAATCAGTGTATAGCTGGGGACTGAGTCCTCCTAATTTTGTCAATCTTCACCTTGTTCTGGGGAAAAATTTGTCAGGCAGGTTGAATGAAGCACGTTACTATAATATGCAACACACAATATGCACCCCCAGTTATTATTTCGTACAAGTGATACTCACCTTTCCCCAGCAATTGCCCACTGTTTCTTCCTCCAAGACTTAAATCCCCAGTGTTGGTTGGCGGTGGGTACCGGGGGATGTGGTGGCATCCCGCCTAAGTTCAAGTAACAGTACTGGGAACTAGCTTTTGGTTTTTCCATCCCACCAGTTTTACTTTGGAGTAAGTCACATATTTACCCCATACCCGGAAGGGCCAAATATTGAATGGCAGCTGCAATAGAGGAAAGAGTGGTGTACTTAATATATATACTTAAATGTCACAATCAAGCAATTTCTTAATGTACACAACTGTTCAGGTGATCAATTGCTCCAGCAAAGTACGGTTCATAAGATCTTCCAGTTTTCTTTTTTTTTTATATCTCATATGGAAGCTATACTATACATAATGAATGTCAGGTAATCAAAAGATAATAAATAAAAATTACTTATTTTGTCTTCAATGTGACAGCTACATTCTATAACTTTCACTATAATCACCAGACTGGAATGCTCACATAACACTCTTGATATTAAAACCAATACCAACCAACATTTAACAGGACTGCTTTATTATATGAGATTGCTAATCTGTTCCTGCTTCTTTTCATAACACAATGTAGGGACAGACTTATTAATTTAACACTAATAAACTGCTATAAAAAAGAAGCTATGGACAATCCTGAGATATTGGGCCTGATTAATTAAAGTTCTACAAGGCTGAAGAAGATACACTTTTATCAGGGAAGCGGAGTGATCCAGCAAACCTGGAATATAGTTCTTCAAAGTCATTTACCATTTGCTAGCAAATGTTTCTAATCCTGGACCAGATCCATTCCAGGTTTACTGGATCACCCAGCTTCATTGATGAAAGTGTATCCTCTACAGCCTTGGAGAGCTTTATTCACTCAGGCCCAATGTTTTGCTCCCCCTCCTACACTCTGTGGTTTCTTCCACACGCCCTTATGCCCTGTAGTCATAAAGGGGAGGTGGGTGATACCAAAACATGTAGCAGGGAACCAGGGATCCTACAGTTTAGGAAGGGCTGAATATAGAAGACAGCAAGATTATCTCTGAACAGCGGGGTAGGTGAGTATTACCTGCTTGATAAAAAAATTATGTTCTTGATGTGTGTTAATCAAATGCTAAGACATTTTACATTCAACTTCATGCAACAAATCTGCAATTTTAGCATTAAAGGGTCACCAATTGACTTCACGTATTGGCTGCAATTGTGTTTTTGTTTTGTTTTTTGCCAGGACAGCTTTGTTTCATGTATTTGTTTAATGATACATAAAATAAAATAGTTGTATTCAAAGCAGAAAGTAAATAGGTTATTAACTAAGCAAATACAATTACATAACATAATACTAATCTAGATGTCACAAAAAAAAAATCCCCAATGACAAAGAAAAACAGCTACAGTCGCCTTTGATGATTTCACAACTTTTTTTTTTGTTCACCAGCCTTTTGACTTCCTGTGTTTACAATGAGATAAGTGTGACCAAAGCGGATGTGACCCAATTCACCAGCCTAGGATTTTATTATTTATTCAATGGCCCCACCTGTCATTGGTATAGGGAACTGCTCAACTACACAATGAAATCATGGGCTGTATTCATCAGGAATTCACAGGAATTCAGGTACAGCCAAATTAAAATTCACCGGGATTCACCCAGTGTTTTCTGGCAGGATTCATCCTATGCAAAATATATCATGTAACGTACGGTTGCAGCCAGCGCTAGTGGAAGGTGCAGTCACCTTTAATTTAATATTTATAATATTAATAAACACTATTTATATAGCGCCAACATATTACACAGTGCTGTACAATAAATAGGGACTGCAAATGACAGACAGATTCAGACAGTGACAAGTGAGGAGGAGAGGACCCTGCCCAGAAGAGCTTACAATCTAAGAGGTGGGGAGGTATCACACAATAGAAGGGTGGAGGGTGAATTTTTGTGATAATGTTTTGGTATCCCCCCCACACCAGCACCCCAAATTCATCAGACATGTAGTGAATATGAAGAGAGAATAGCAAATTAGGTATTGGCAAGAGTGAGGTGATCGTGTTTTACCCACCTGGACCAAGTATGTGGTTACCACCTCCTTGGCTTTTAGGGGCTCTTCGAATCTCTACCTAGTTCATATAAATAAAAAAACTATGGATAAAACATATGACACAAAAAAGTACATTGTTCATTTTTTTTTTTTGTCTACCTTTATGGGTTTTTTAGAAATTGTCCAAAGAAGTCCCGCGATTTCCAGCCCCATGCTGTCACTTACTATACTGAGACATGTGACTTGTGCTCCCCTAAGCTCTGATCTGCCAATATAAAATCGGGTAGCGGGGGGCATCTACGGTCATTGCTAAAACCAGAAAAGATAAATGGTAGTTACAAAAAATATTAAAGTGTTTAATTATTTGTTTCTCTTAACCAGGAACAGTTTGAATAATATGCAAGGTTAAAACTGGGTGCTCAAGCCAGGAATGTTTTTTAAGCCGAGTTGGAAGAAATTGTAGGTGGTTGGCAGCCCCTGCAGATATAAGAATGTGCATACAGTTATGTATACTAATGTTTTTTTCTGTATTGCATTGTAGTGCTGACACATCTAGTTGTCTGTACTAATTACATCCCTGAGGAAGTCTGCGGACCTAGTCTGCGAAACGCGTTGGATGATCCCTACATATGTAATGTGTACAATGTATTTAGCCCATGTATGTTATGATGTTATATGACGTCCCCTGAATCGTTATATGGGGAGAGGCATGTATAAAAGGGGCACTGCCTGTTCCTTCCGCAATAAAGGACCTGCCTGGTAGCAATTTTTATATTAGAAAGGTTTAATAATATTTTCAGAACATTATTACTATTAAACATTATTTATATAGCACCAACATATGGACAGATACAAACAATGACACAGGAGGAGAAGGGGACCCTGCCCAGAAGAGCTTACAATCTAAGAGTCGTTACATTTAAGCAGAACTAAATCCTTTTTCAAAAAATTGCGACCAGGCTGGTCATTTATTGCACAAGGGACAGGCAATGTTCCATCTGCAATACAATAACCTCACCTGCCTAAATGCAATTTTTTTTAAATACACTCACCTGTCCACTTTTGTTGTGTGCCCATCATCCTCTTCCTCTTTCAAAAACTTTGGCCATCCTGATTGGCCAGGATGACGAAACTCCTACGCATGCGCACAGGGGTTCAGTCCCGCCTGCTGCAGGGTAAACTGGGATGCATTGGGTATCCCAGGGCACAACACTGAGATGCACATGCGCAGGAGAGAGTTTCTCATGGAAGCAATCAGGCAGGTAAAAATGCTTTTTGCAGAAAGGACATCGCCTGTCCCTTTCTAACAAAACCCTGCCTGATCGCAAATTCTTAAAGTGACACTTTAGTTCTGCTTTCACTGAACAATCAATATGATGGGTAGTACAGTAAAGAACTTTTCTATTAAAGAACACATAGAACTCTATTTATACAACAGGGAATCAGACCTTCCCCCAAACATTCCCCTGTAGGAATTTTTCAGTTCTATGGACCAATCCAGCTCTCCAAGGCTGGATTGGACACGCTTTCATCGGTAAAGCTGGGTGATCCAGCAAACCTGGAACAGAACTGGTCCAGGATTAGCAAATAGCAAATGACGCTGCAGAAATCCATTCTAGGTTTGCTGGATCACCCAGTTTCATTTTTGAAAGTGTATCCTCTCCAGCCTTGGAAATTTCATTACAAAAAGTGGTAACCCCTCAAGCCACACTCAAGCTTGAATTGAGGGCTTACCTGGTCCTCACGAACCTGTGGCATCTTCCAGCGATGCGGGCCTGGCATCTGTGTCCACTTGGTGATGCCCAGCCGGCATCGGAGTCATGTTAGCGATGCCCGGCATCTGTGTCCCCTGGTCTCGCAGCCGGTGTGTACACGTTGGAGGCTAGGGGATGCAGATGCTGGGCAGGCATGTGATGTGTGTTCGGGCGGCGTATGTGCGTCGGGGGGCGGGACCGGTGGGAAATTTAAAATTAGAAGTATTTTTAAATGCCAAATGTACCAATTTGATATTAAAAAATACAAAATAATAACCAGGGAATATTTTAGGGAATGTCAGATTCCCTGTTTTATAAATCTCCATACAAATCTGTTTGATTCTATTCACACTAACAACTCCTGTTTGAAAATGGGCAAAATGCACTGTGATAAATATTGGGAATGCAGATAATCTTGTGCACAAATGAGTGAATATTGAATGAATTTTTTGTTGAAGCAATAATAAATACAGCTTTTTTTTTATAGATTTAGGGCATTTAAAAAAAAAAAAATCTTTAAAAATGAGAACAATTTCCTTAAGCTACGTACACACGTTCAACGGTTCTCAGGGCCAATATTGGGCGAGAATCTGGTGTGTGTACAGCGCTTGTCCATACAATCGTCCCTAGCAGATCCAAAGACGATGGACAACTAACGATCCCAATGCAAGGGAAGGGGGAGACGTGCAGCATGATGCTGCTCCGTCGCTCTCCCCTCTGCATAGAGCAGAACGGTGCTGTATGTACAACACTCGTTCATGCATCGTGCTATGCTAGTCGTTGGAAAGGATTGTGAAAGATCTAATATTGCATGTGTGTATGCGGCTTGATAGTTGTCACTGAAACAAGCGTCCCATGAAGAACAATGGTGTTGAAGCAATGTAGAATGTGATTTGTCAATCTTCGGGTGTTGTGTTGCATTTTCCTCTCCTTCCTATTGTGTGCTGCTTCCCCGCCTCCTAGATTGTAAGCTCTTTGGGGCAGGGTCCCCCCTCCTGTGTCACTGTCTGTATTTGTCATGTGCAACTCCTATTTAATGTACAGCGCTGCGTAATATGTTGGCGCTATATAAATACTATATAACAATAATAAATTTTTAAAAAAAGCAAATTTGACTAAAATAAACCTAGGAGAAGTGTAAACACTTCCAAACATAATAATAAATAGATTTAAAATTGTTATTAGCAATCAGGAAACCTCTGCCCCATAAATGAAGCCCTCACTGCAAACATGCTGCTGTAACTTCCTGCAATAAATGTGTCCAGTCACTGACTGTATTATGTAAAGCACAATGTCACCTCCATGTCAGGGCCTCAGGCAGCCATTGGCTGTGCACGGAGTCTGTCTGTGTTTGTGGGCGGGTTACATATACAGCTCACTGTACGGATAGACGTGAGCGGCCTGTGCTGCTAGGCCGCAGTGAAGCCTCGGCCTGGAGTAATCGGCGCGGCCGGCGATGGGGCCCTTACTGCTCCGCGTGCGGGGGCGCCACCTTTGCTTGACGGGTATCCGGCGACTGCTGACCCAGAGCGGGACACAGGGCAGCCTGGTGCAGGTATGAGGCCTATGGCTGGGCTCTATGTCATATTTTATTATGAATGTTTATATCTGCAGCACAGCAATGAAGGACTATGCCCGGCATTATAATAAATGTCCCCATTTACTTAGTTTTAAAGATTTGCTTTTTAAATTAGTTTCTTATTTTATGTTTAAAAAGCAAAATTTATTTTATTTTCCTACATGATAAAATGTTTTGTTTTACTAAAGAGGACCTGTCACCTTGTACCATGTGTTAAAGCTGCAGAGCGCCTGTCATTGTATAGGGGACATTCTGATTATTTTTAGAAGTTTTGCTGACTGTGGGTTTCTTCACCGGTGTCATTATTATTACACAGTATTTATATAGTGCTGCCATATTACACAGCGCTGTACAAAGTCCATAGTCATGTCACTAGCTGTCCCTCAAAGGAGCTCACAATCTAATGTCCCTGCCTTAGTCATTAATGTAGTCTAAGGTCAATTTTGGGGAGAAGCCAATTAACCTATCTGCATGTTTTTGGGGAGGAAACCAGAGTACCCTGAGGAAACCCACACAAACACGGGGAGAACCTGCAAACTCCATGCAGATGGTGTCCTGGTGGAGATTTGAGCCTGCGAATAAGTGCTACCTGTGCTGCCCCTACCCTGCCTGTCATCAGGCTGATCTTCATTTGTGTAGAACCTGCAGCGATGAACTGGTGCCCATGTGCATGAATTACATCATCCCGACATGGGAAATGACATTGGCGGAAGACTCCAACCATGGAAGAAGAGGGAATAAGGATGGGGGCACCGGATACCAAGTGGAGATACCAGAGATCACATCATTGGAGGGATCTTTTTGAAACTGTGTCTGCTATAATCTGTAAATATACTGTGATATCTGGTGGGTTTATTCTATTTTAAAACCAGGGAGGCAGCCATTTCTGTTTTTTTCTTCTAGGGGCTTGTGTCAGTTTGGGCATGGGTTGCTTGGTACCAGCTTTGGACACCTTTGAAATAATTTTACGGGCAGCACGGTGGCTCTGACCTTTGCAGCGCTACGTCCCAGGTTGAAAACTCAGCCAGGACACTATCTGCATAGATTTTGCTGGTTCCCCTCATGTTTGTGTGTGTTTACTCCGGGTACTCTGGTTTCCTCTTACATCCCAAAAACATGCAGTTAGGGTAATTGGCTTCCCCCCGTAAAGTGACCTTAGACTGCATTAATGACTATGGTAGGGACGTTAGATTGTGAGCTCCCTTGAGGGACAGCTAATGACATGACTATGGACTTTGTACAGCACTGCCTAATATGATGGCGCTATATAAATACTGTGTAATAATAATAATAATACTGGCAGCTGCATTTATTGAACTTCAGATAACTAGATAAGTGCTATACACTTATAAAGGAATGCAAAACCCTGCCTAACATGAAGAAAAGGCACATCAATACCGGCCTTAAAAATGTTGCTTGTCTATGGGACGACCAAAGGCACAAGCAGTGTGGCAACCCCACTACTATAAGGGGTAAATGCTTACTTAGGTCTAAGGGGGGTGTAAAGGGTTACTTATTCTCTTCCTCCTGCATGCCCTGCTCTGTTCTACCAGCAGCCTCCTCCATGTGCTGCAGTTGCAGCCATAGACATCAGACCCAATGACGCAGGACTCACCCACAACCTGGAGCATCAGATCCAAGCATGTGCCTTTGCCCTTGAATGGGAATTTATTTTGGGATTATGGACTCAGCTTTAAAAGCCCTGTTACTCATTTATAAAATTGCATGTAAAAACAAATCCATAAATATATTTTTATTATCTCATGTTCCTATGGGATTTCTAGAAAATGTGACTTCTCCAAAAACTTTGAATCCTTTAGCACAGCCCCCTCCCTTGGTCAAAGCCCTGGGAGTAGCTGATTACTGTCTATGCTGACCCTGCTCCTCTGCCTCCAACCTCACTACATGTGATCATGTAGCTGCTAGGTAAGTAGTAAATTAGAAAACGCTGTATTTATCGATGGATGAATGATGGTTCCTGACTGCTTTCTTCCTCTGGGTCTGGCATCTTTTGCTTCAGGTTTTAGGACTCCTGCATCCTGTAGTTGTACTATCAGTGTCACCCGGCTCCATTCACCTAGGAATGAGACATAAGTGTGCACTGTATAATTTGTGTACTGTAGACATAAGAGATGCAAGCAGTGTAAGTACCTGGATGTAAACCTGGCATCAGACTCTTGTAGTTCCCAGGGTAAGAATGTGAGAGTAAGAATCCATACAAGGAGCCAATCCAGTCACTTGCTGCTGAAAAGCATGTTGATGGGAAGAGAAAGCAGAGTGACAGTGCAAAGGGCTCATCACTGTGCTGCTCCTTCCATACAGTCATAGGCTGGTGCAGGTCCCAGGGTATAGAGTAAGGGAATGATATTGGCCATCAGACTGAGCGCACCCAGTGGTATAAAAAAGGATTTTAGAGGACATGAATTAAAGGTGAATATTACAGCAATCAGCTGTTTTTTTTTTATATTGCGCTTTTGACTTTTATCTTGGTTTTATTTTTTTTTTTTAACTATAGTTGGCATCAACCTGATAAACAAGAAATTTACTTTTTTAAATAGGAACAGCAAGTCCCTCTCGCTCATATTCACCTTGAATATCCCATGCTGTGTTTCCTGAATTTCGTTGCTGGTTACCTAGAATTGTTTTATAGCCAATGAACAAATTTGCCATTTATTCGTTCTCATTGCTTTGCTTTGTATCTTTCTATTGCAGAATTTGCTATGCAGAAGGATAACCCCCACCTGCAGGGATATAAGCAGAATCTTAGTAAAGCAGCACATCGCCAGAGATCCAGTTCAGCTATGGAGGCTACTAGGTTGGTTCTTCTTTAATAACAAATAGAAGACCATAGAGCTATGTCTATATAATTTTTCCGTTATCTTTATTTTAGGGGGAATTCATTTTTTTCATACCACCGAATTAAGAAGACAAGAAAACAAAAAGGACAATTCAAATAGAAGTCAACAAGAGGATGATGGTATGAGAACATATATTTCTTTATATTGGTTTTGAAGAACACACAGTGATCTTCCTCCCAACCCTCACTTTTTCTCTAAGGCTACATATACAAGCTACAAGACTGTCAACCAAGATAAATGATCTTTATCACCTTGGGAAAAAATCTAGCATATGTATAGCGGTTGTCTGATTTTGCTCACTGATCTGTTCCTATGTATCAATGAACAACCAAGTGGGAACGTCTCACCCCCTTTCACATCCCTTATTTTCCCCTTTCTCCCTCACCAAGAACTGAGCAATGTGCTTTGTAATAGTGTCACTGGAAACGATCAGGAAACATCATTTTCATCATTTACATGTGTGAACATAGCTATACCTCTATTGTCAACCCTTTCCAGAAGTAGCTAATGCTTATCAACTCACACCAAATTAAGGATCACTCTTGTTAACTATGAGTAATTTGCTCATCATAATCGAGCTTCCATTTTTTTTAGGACTTGCAGGGTTTTTATTTGGTACATTGTTTAAAAAAATTATGCCTAGGTTTTTTTAAAGGCCTTTTTTTTATATGGTTTATAACTTTCTTTATGTGTGAGGTGACAGAGAAAATAAACAATCCTCATGTGATCACCTTGTCATTGAGATCGCATTATCCAGAACTGTGCCGATTGTTTCCCCACCCCATTTTTATATTAGCTTCTCGAACATATAGAGAAAACATAGCGTGGAAAAAGAAAGGGGTGGAAGTGTGAGTTTCTCAGGGCTCCATTGCTTTACCGGATTCAGTCAGTCCAACATTGTGTACATGCTCTCAGAAGGAGGAGCACAGAGAGAACTTCACCAGCATGTTGCTGCTTCTTTATTTTCTGTTTAGCAGACTAGGGTGCAAGCATCCACTAGGAAAGCATGCCCACAGCAGTAATATTTTTCTATATGAAATGATTGTGTATCCTTACCATGTTTCAGGGTGAGAAAGGTGTTGGAGCTGTATGCATAATGAAGCTCTGTAGCTATAACTGTCAAGTGGGCAAATAACCAAGATACTGACTTTTTATTGTGATTGTGCACCCAGACTTTCTACTTTGTGTGCAACATGTCTGGAACAACACAGGAGGTCTTTCTGTTTTGGTGAAAATTTTCTCTTACAGTGCAGATTATGTGCTGAGCTGCAGATTGGGAATGGTTTTAGAGCAGTGGTCACCAACTTTTGGACCTCAAGGACTAGTAGATCCACAGAATCCGCACCGCGCAGGTGTGGGGAGCCGTGTGTCGCTCAAAGAGGAAGAAAGATCTGAGCTTGCAATGGGAGAGTGGGTGGGTTGTGTCCACACAGGTGACACAGTCCGTAGCTCTGGCCGGTGCGCCCCCAGCGGGGTCCCTCTCCGGTCAGAGCTGCAGACCACCAGTCTGCGATCGCTGTATTAGAAAATGGTAGTCCCTATTTAGGGTTGGCATATGCTCTTGGCGGTATAGGGAACAAAAGCAGAAAAGCGGAATTCCATGCCTGTGCCTTCTCAGTGGACCAGCAAATCTTTCTCCCTCTAATGAAATTCTAAAATAAGCGACCATAAGGCCATTTTTGGGCGAAATAATAAACCCAAACCAACCTCTCTTACCAGTCATGCAATTCTTACTCCTCTGAATCTGAATCAGGTCCTTTGCCACCACCTTTCATGGGTGAAGAGAACTTCAAATCCCACCATGCCCATGTGCCAATGGCAGTCTCTCCCCTTATGCTGCTGCATCCTTTTCTGGGTCCCAAGAAATCCCTCTTTTGACACCCATAGAAAGTGCCTATGTCTCTTGCGGACAATCAAAATGAGAAGAATCAGGGTTGCACTGGCGTGTGACTGTAGCAAAATGGACATTTAGGCTTTAACAAGATAATTTATATTTGAACCAGACTTTTTTACTGTCAGACTGAATTGTCTTTGGTTATGTGGCGCTCTCATCTCTGACTGTACATTTTTCATGTTTCCTAGATGACAAAAATAATCGAGAAAATATAATGGCCACACTGTATCGGCGATTTTTTGCAGTCTTGGTGGTGTTTACCTTACTCAACTTCTTGGCTAGATTTAACCAAAATACAGAAGTCTCCTGGAATGACTTTGTAAATGAAATGTTAGCCAAGGGAGAGGTGGCACGGGTGGAAGTTGACCCAGAAACTGACTGCGTGTATGTATATCTCTATAATGATGCAGTGCTTTTAGGCCAAAGGGTGAGTGAGTCTTATCTCATGTTTTATTATGTTTTGTTCCTAGCTAAACACCTATGTGCCTTCCTATAGACCTTATAGCAACAAATGGGCTATAAAAAAAGCCCTCACTGAACTATGTAGCTGCAGGCACTGTGGTGCCATTTACCCTCAAAAATCACAACAGAGACCTCCAAAAGTTGGTTGCACTTGGTGTCTGAACCACCTGCTGTTTACATTCAAAGCAGGGTGCCAAGGTCCACACTGTCAGAGGAACCATGGAAGAGGGGATGAACTGTGAATTTAATAACTCAGTTGTGAAATTTAAGGATCAACTGCCCCAGAATACCTGCAGCCACAAAGAACAGTGAGGGTTATAAAGCTCATCTACTGCTTGTTAAGAATATGGAAATATAGAAAGATCCGCAACCTGGACACAGAGAGCCTAATTTATTTCTTGTTCCAAATAAAGATTGGATATTGTAAAGTACTTTCTATAATATAGTAAATAAGCAAATAAAAGTGAATTAAAGTGAATGCGCATTTTAAAGTGAGATACTGGTATGTTTCCGCCTCACAGGTCAGACCTAGTTCCTACAGATTGAAGGTTGCAAACATTGATAAGTTTGAAGAGAAGCTGCGGGCTGCAGAAGATGCCCTAAACATTTCATTGATGGATCGTATCCCTGTTACATACCGACGTGTTGACTTTTTCGATAAGTATGGCTAGTCTTTCCTTTTTAGCTGTTATTGCATAGTTGCATAGTTATTGGCATTGAAACTGGTTATGATGGTGAATGGAGAATAGCAGCATAGTAAATCATGGATGGTCTTCTTTTTATCAAATATTTAACCACAGTAACCAATCAGATCTGATAAAGGGAATTTAAGTAAAAAAAGCGGAGGAACAGTATCTAGTTATCTTTCATGCACAATATAAAACTTCGGAGGATGGGTAGGAGTCACAGCTTTCATCCATTCATATGAGTATCAATTTTTAGGCTTGAGCTGCTGACCTCCTGTAAGAGGAAGAGAAAATGGAAACCATGAAAAAAAAGAACACATAATAAAAATGTTTAATGTTTAGTTTCCAAAATCTTTATCTTTGCAGTGTGGCTTCCCTTGTACTGCAAAGGTTAAATGCCTATTTTCATTGAGGAGAACATGAAAAAGCTCATCTTATTATTACACAGTATTTATATAGCACCATCATTTTACACAGTGCTTTACAAAGTCCATAGTCATGTCACTAGCTGTCAGAGGAGCTCACAATCTAATGTCCCTACCATAGTCATGTGTCTTTAATACAGTCTGTCAATTATTGGGGGGAAGCCAATTAACCTAACTGCATGTTTTTGGAATGTGGGAAGAAACCAGAGGAAACCCACGCAAATATGGGGGGAACCTGCAAACTCCATGCAGATAGTGTCCTGGCTAAGATTTAAAACTTGTGACCCAGCCCTGTAAAAGCCAGAATGCTAATCACTGAGCCACCGCGCTACCACCCTATGTTACAAATCCAAATCCCTCCTCTCCATTCACCGATCATTTATAGCCTGTTCTCTCCAGCACTATGTATGCTGGTTGCAGACTTCCGACATCATCACTGTACAATGCAGAACCAGCAATCCCGCATTCTAAGTAAGAAGGCCAAAGCACTGTCTGTAACCCAGTGTCATGCGTGCCTGGTGCTCCACTTTTGCCTTAGTAATGAAATGACCAATTGTACATTTTTAACATTCTTTCTGCAATATTATGCTATTGTTATGTTATTGCTGAGAAAAGTCGCTGTCCAGTGCAGAACATTAGGTCATCACCTTCATACATACAAAATTGACAACCCATTGTATATGTTACCAACTTCCTACAGGCTGTTAATGTAAATCATATGGAATGTGATATGTTCCGATTATTTTTGTGGCCATTATTGATCTCTGTATAGAAAATTTTACAAAGATTTCACATGATACAGATACCGATTGAGGTGTCTTTATTGCACACCCTTACTAATCACAATTGTTACAATATGTATAGTAAACTTAAACTTTTATATACCTTCTTGCCTGCCAGCGTTACTCTTAGCATTTTTTTATTAAGAATGCATGTATGTTTTTGTCCTGGATTTAGTGTAGTTATTGTTGTATTCTTATTATTATTACTTTATGTCATTAACTAAAATTTTTATTATTTGTTCTTCCCCCCCCCCATCTTACAGATTTAAGTATGTTATAATCATAGGTGTCTTGGCTGCTGGCGCACTATACTTTCTATTACGGGCATCTGGAATGACAGGCCGCCAAGGAGGTTTCAGCGCTTTTGTAAGTTGCACATGAATGTATTGATCTTGTGCTTCGTTTATTCTGCTCAGTCTAGTGTTTTCCTTCCTGGTGTATCGGTTTATGGTCTCCTAGGGAAATACTAGAAATCTATTAAAGTGTATGTGTAGCCAAGACTTTTCTTTGGCTTGCTGTGAATAGACAAGAGAAAGGTTCATTCTGCAGCTATAGTCTCTGCTGTCCTGTTGTGTTTTGGATTTACCTTCATTTGTTGTCCTGGTGAACCCAAAATGAGAAAAAGCCTTTGCATACTTATGATGTAAAGTCTTTACTGCATGGACAGATGAGTCTTTCTGTGGTGCCCGGGTGACATGGACACTTCATATAGCCCTTCCGTTAGGCTGAGTCCTCCTAGATTTTTAGATTGATGGTGTCACAAAATCTCTGTCAGGTTTTAATGCTGCCTTTGTTTATTTTCACTATTTGTCCTGGAGGGAGCTGGAACCAGACAAAAATCCAATATTTTGTGGCTTTAACCAAAACAGGAATCAATGGCAGAACAGTGACACCAGTTAGAGTAGCAATTTTCCAAGTAACAATTTGAGTTACTTCAAATTGTAGCATATCATTTTTTACTGTTTTTTTTTTCAGTTTAGATCAGACCTAATGACTGTCTTAAGACAAACATTTCATATATTTCAGTTTACTAGTCCTTAGATGTGGTGGCTGCATTTGTTCGTTACATCACAGCCAACAACAGCCATGTAAACATCATTGGAGTTTCTATTATTGACAACCACCCAATGGGAAAGCTGTCTACTGTATGGCTTACCAATGGCTCATTTGATGATGTTGACATTAACTAATCCCTAATTAATGTACAGCACAGCATGATATGTTGGCACTATATAAATACTGTTTGATAATTTTTTTTTTTTTTTTAGTAACTACCATTGACAGTGAGTTAACTGCTAAGGTATACAGCAGGCAGCGTCTAATTCACTGGTGACTGCCCATGGGAACTTTGCCTGCTTTATACCTTAATAGTGATCCCACAGCTTATTAGGAACCATTGGCTGTGACATATGAATAAAGTATACAACGGGCAGTGACTGATCACTGTGTGCAGTTAAGAACAAGCTTACAAAGTTAGCTCGACCAACAGTGGTACCTGGTTTTCATAGAATCAACCCAAATGACAGATATTGCAACAACAACTCCATTCTCGTGTTCTTTTAGGAACAATTTTCTATGAAAGATATCATCAATTTTTTACCTTAACAGAATAGAGGATGCTTAAAAATACACAAGGTGATAAGGCAGGTAGGCTATTGCATACGAAGCATAAATTGTTGCAGTATAAGTCATCATATAACACTGCGTTAGAACTTTATAGGCCATGATCACATGAGCGTTGAACTCCCGACAGTTTCTGGGGTGTCAGCTTGTACTGCTCTCTCTTATAATAATCTTTTGAACCATTCAGCCTTCACTTATTTATATTACTTCTTTCTTCTTTAGAACCAGCTGAAGATGGCTCGATTTACTATTGTAGATGGAGCTTCTGGGAAGGGAATCTGTTTTAAGGATGTTGCTGGCATGCATGAGGCTAAGACAGAAGTTAAGGAATTTGTGGACTACTTAAAGGTAACTTGAGCAGCAGTGAGGAACATAGAAAACCCACACTAAATAATATTTTCTTTGCTGCAGTACTGTGTGTCAGCCATGTTTTTCTTCAAAAATTATTTTTAATTCACTTTGGCTTATCTGTTACACTGATCACCTGCAGTTTCTGCAGTCACATCTTGTCAACATTCACTTCAGTGATGGCTGAGGGACATTTCTCAGGGCGGGTTTCTTGATGGTAACAAAAGTAGAACATGCCTTTGTAATATGCAAGTCTAGATGTATTCCCTATTAGTAGAGTGGAGGATAGGGATAGTGTTCTCACCATATAGCAGAAAATATAATACAAGGATGTCTAGTAGCAGAGTTGCCAGGAATTTTAATTTAAAGCTAAAGTGTAACTACAGACAATTTAAAAACTTATGCACAATGTACATAAGTAGTAGCAGGTAGCATTAACACAGCAGATTTTGTTTCTGTCTGTAACATAATTGAACAGTTGATCTTGTCAGTAAATTCCTTTTTCTTTTCTCTATTCCCTTTACTATATCATGGTGTTCAGCCACTAATATGTCACTGATATGTGACAATCCATATTACATTACCAGGGGTGCTCACAATGGTCCACTTTTAGTTTTACAGGTTAACCATTGTTTCCAAAAGAAAAAAAACTGTTGCTTTAAGGTAAACTTTAATTTAATTCACTTTTACTAAAGTTCCATTTAACACTAGACCATTATTTATGGCTACTAGGTAGTAATGTATACTGGTGGTCCGTAGCTCTGGCTGGTGCGCTCCCCAGTTGGGTCCTTCTCCTGACCCCGCTCATCATGTCCCCCACTTTTGTTGTGTCCACAGCCCTGCGCTTCTGTCCACCCAGGATGTTTAGCAAGCAAGTCTGAGCCTGTGATGGGAGAGTGAATGGGTTCGGGCATCATGATGTCACTCCTGAGGGAAGTTTCTTCCCTTTTGAGTGACACGTGGCTCCCCGTGCATGCACTGTCCAGATTATTTAGTGGTCCATGAGGCCTGAAAGTTTGGCAACCACTAATCTAGCTGACTTGCTGCAGCTTCTAAAAAAAATTGTAGAGGCGCACAGAATCCAGTGAAACCAGAGTCAGTAATTTCAGGAGAGGAACCTATACAACACCGCAAGAATGAAGGCAAGGCTGGAGACCAGCTTCCATCATTATGAAATCAACTGCATATATTTTATTTTATGTTCTAGAGCAGGGGTGTCTGGCCCCCAATGTCCTTTTTTCTGGCCCCCAAAGTAATCTAAATATGAACTGCAGATGGCCCGCCACCGCATTGAAATAGCGCCGCTACTACAATTCCCGGCATCACTTACGTCTTTAGACCAGCTGGCTCTCTGCCTATGCGTGGCCCCACATTAGACTGTTTTATTGATGCAAATAATGCCAGGAATTTTAGTAGTGGCGCTATTTCAATGAAGAGGGAGTTTCAGCGGCGGGCCACTTATAAGAGCACTCCCCCTCAGCTGTACTTTTCCTTGCTACTCCAAGGCATAGACTTGAATGGTTGGATTTTCATAGAATAATATTATTATTAATATTGTTAGCCTGTACAAAAAGGTTACCATTGAAATTTAACTCAGAAGGCCACAAATAGAGAAGGAGGCATAAGATTTTTATTAAATTAAAAAAAAAATGTATGGCTGTTTCTTTATTATAAGCTTGTTCCAGATTAAATGTGAAGCAAAACCTCTTTGGTTCCATATGAAAAGCGTTTATATCTAATGAGAAGGAAAAATTTCCCCAATTTTTTTAAAAATCTTCAAGGTTGGCCTGCGACTTTGTCTATGTTTTTAATTTGGTCCTCTGTGAGTTTTGTGTTTGACACCCCTGTTCTAGAGCAAGTTAGAAGCAAGCTGTTACAGTGTTTCATCACTGCCAAAAATATCCAGATTTTCTTTTGTGTATGAACCTCTCTTTAACACTTCCTGCTTTGATGGTATTTATTTTATATAGAATCCTGAGCGATACCTACACTTGGGAGCCAAAGTACCTAAAGGTGCTTTACTTCTCGGGCCACCAGGATGTGGAAAAACCTTGCTGGCTAAGGCTGTAGCAACAGAAGCCCAAGTGCCCTTCCTGGCAATAGCAGGGTCAGAGTTTGTGGAGGTGATTGGAGGTAAGATAATACGTGGCCCTTAGGAGCTCTTTGTAGGTAACCCCCCCTTAGCATTTGACATGGCTTTATTCTATGTTATGGAGAATATAAGAGGTAGAGCTTTTCCAACTCACCACGGCATTATTGTACTGTGAGATTTGAATATAGTAATTATAGCAGGGGTTCCCTGAATCCCTGAAAGGTATTTGAGACTATTGTAGACTCATAACACTACTAAAAGCCAAAAGAGGATTATTCCACGTGTGAAGGCTGCCACCCAGTGGCTGGAAAGTATAATGCTTATACATGTACCAGAATCCTCAGTAGACCTTTTATAAGAAAATACATTTCATTTGGAGTTATTATTCTAATTGTATAATTACAAATCCAATCATAAAAATCTCATATAAGCTGTTACATGTTATTGCAGCACGGGTAATCTGTTTTCCTTCCACATCCCAAAAACATGCAGTGAGGTTAATTAGCTACCCCCCCCAAAAAAAAATAATTGTATTAATGACATATGACTATGGTAGGGACATTAGATTGTGAGCTCCTTTGAGTCACAGTTAGTGACATGACTATGGACTTTGTACAGCGCTGCGTAATATGATGGCGCTAAATAAATACTGTGTAATAATAATATTATTAATATAAATTTACCGTTTAATAATAAAAAATAATAGTATATCTTTGAAGGTATTATTCTGTTTGATTTTTCCATATACGGTATGTCCTTGTTCAAATGTATCCTGCTAAAGTGGAATTAAACTTGTTGATGGGTTGTGAGCTTCTGCTATAATCAGCAAATCTGCACAGTATACTTGACAATTATAGCACCTATTTTGTGCTGTTGCCCTGCAGCGACTATATGTCCAGAACCAGTTATCTCTGCAAAGATGGGTGCTTCCATCTTCACTGCTGGCTTCACGGCAGATTTAACTGGATGATGTAATTGATGGCGAGGCTGCACACGTAGCCTAGCCCCTAGCTACATGGCACATGTTAGTTTAGAATAGACACAAAAAGCCACCAAGAGCCGAAGAGTTCGTTATTTGACAAAAGAAACATTGCATGTCTGGTTTGTCATATAGTACTACCTCCTTGTGGTTGTTTGCATTCTAAATTTGGATTCACTTTAGGTAGTGACAATTGAATCTCAAATGTGCTAGTGCGTTGTCAGGTTCACCTCTGGTACAGGCTACAGGTAACTGTGTGGACACATACTAAGTAGACCTGGCCCACTCTTGTCTCCATCTGGAAACTATTGCAATGTACTGATGCTAATTTTGGGGTGAGTTCAGATAAGGGTGGAAAAATGGCTTTGTTAATAATTCACAGTTCTTTAGGAAAATGGAAATGCTTTGTAATAATTCTTTTCTTTCCCAACAGGCCTTGGTGCTGCCCGTATGCGCAGCCTTTTCAAAGAAGCTCGAGTTCGAGCTCCCTGCATTGTTTACATTGATGAGATTGATGCTGTAGGAAAGAAACGATCCACAAATATGTCTACATTCTCCAACACTGAGGAGGAACAAACACTGAACCAGCTGCTGGTAGAGATGGATGGTAAGACTACACAATTATAGTGAATTTTCTTAGATACTTTGTAGGCTGTGATCATAAATGTTTGGTTTGTATCTACTCATTATACAAACTTTGTTTTCTCTAAAACTGCTGTAGGACTGTGTATCTCAAACCTGAACCAATTACATTATGAAAAAAATCTATTGCCAACATACATTATTACAAACGAAGTGTGCCTTGGTCAAAGTATATCTGGAGGATATGTAGGAATTAATCACATTCTACTGCACTTGTTTATATTGAGATGATTTACAGCCTTGAACCAGTGTAGGCCATACCCCAGCATTTATATCCACACAGCATAAAGAGCTTTCCATTGTCAGAAGAGACCATTAGATCTCCTCTGGCAGGGATCCTTTTGCACTTGTGTCAGAACTATGATTAGCTGTCAGTGGCATCATTCGAAGATCACATCATTCAGTGACAGCAGGGCCTTTGAGCTAGATGTCCACATTGCTGCAGCTTCTGGTTCCATGGTGCTGGGTTAAAATAATTGTAGATTACCAAGAGACCAATTATCCTGTTTTTTATTTATATTACAGTAGAACCTCAGTTATCCGGCACCCACGGGGATGGCCGATTCCGGATTAATTGTATTTTCCGGTTAACTGAGGTTACTCTGAAACTGAGGTTTCTCAGGCATTCAGTACTGGACTTGAATGGGGAGACTTGTCCCTCTATTCACATCTAGTGCTGAATGCCTGGAAAAAGGGATGACACTCAAGCATCATCAGGGTTTCCCTTTTCCTAGCCAATCGCGGAGCGTAGCTCTGTTCTGCTCTCCTGGTTGCTTCCGCAGCCATCTTGAATGCAGAACACATGCCACAGCTTTGCTAGGGCTGCAGGAGCAAACAAGAAAGTGGAGCTGTTGGGTGCAGGTTATCTGAATTTTCTGGTTATCTGAGTTCCAGATAACCGGGGATCTACTGTATATACATCAAAGATCATGCAAAGATATATGGCCGCTTCTTTTTTTTTTTTGTGCACATTAGCATTACAAGCTCTCCATGACTGCTTGTAATGGGGCTGTAAGTGGAGGGGGTGACATCAACTATTACTGGAATTCTCACCTTTGACATTTGCAAGAAATATAGAAAAAAACCGTCGATACAGGACACCGGTGCTCGCCCATAGCTGTATGATTCATGTTAGCTAAGCTTGTCTTCTAATGTCTCTGGCAGGTATGGGTACCACTGATCATGTGATAGTGCTCGCCTCCACCAACAGGGCTGATGTTTTAGACAATGCATTGATGAGGCCTGGAAGGCTGGACCGACATATCTTTATCGATCTTCCCACATTACAGGTAAAACTGATTCTGTTTTGTCTTGTTTCATTATTCACGGTACAGACTTTCTGGTTGTTGATTGATGCCAAAATCTACTCTGTATTCTAGGAAAGAAGAGAGATTTTTGAGCAGCACTTAAAGAGCTTGAAGCTGACTCAGCCTGGGACCTTCTACTCCCAGCGTCTTGCGGAGCTTACGCCAGGATTCAGTGGTAAGATTGCCATCCTGACCAAATCCCTAATAAAAAGGATTCAATGGTTGGCTATAGGCATTCAGATTTATAGATATTATTAACAAGCAGCTTTAAAACAAGTAATAAGTGAGAACAGCATCCTTGCAGCCTTCTAATGAAAAGAAAGATGAACTAAGAAGGTTAGTTGAGCAGCTTAGATAACTTGAATAATGTCGGCAGTGACATTGCAATCTCTAATGAACTGCTCTGCAGTGTCTGCAGGTACAGAGGTCAGGCAGGGTTTGGTAAAAGCCCAATTTATGCTTGTTAAAAAAACAATATGCAGACATTCCATATGTGACCCACTTTTTTGTATGTTGGAATACTTTGATTCTGCTTTTCTTGGCCATCACACTGTGAGGTATAAAAGAGTATTATTAGTCACTAAAATGTAATTGGAAGTATGTAGCATATACCCACCTTCCTGTAGTGATTGCTTAGACAATATATATCGTAGGCAGGAATACTCAAAACATTGAGGTGAAATGGAAGAAAACCAGGGATCTTTGCAGGAAGGTCTCGCTGTCACTACAAAAACAGAATCTTTCATCAGTTTGTAGATCACATTCAGGTTGAGCTATTTTATTTATATAATAATTAAAAGCATGTATCTTCGTTTTAGGAGCTGATATTGCTAATATTTGTAATGAGGCGGCTCTCCATGCAGCACGGGAGGGCCATCAGTCAGTACACACCTCTAACTTCGAGTATGCTGTGGAAAGAGTCATCGCAGGTAAGACTTCCTAAAGATTACAATTTCTTCAAGATATTGAGTGTCCAACACAGATTACATATTAACTTATACTGCCACATCCCTATTTTTTTTTAGGGATTTTAATAAATTAAAACAATTTACACAATTTATTATAACAATTACAACTAAAAAACAAAAAATATTTAATTAATTAAAAAGCTTATATTACTTTTTATGTTTTGTATGTATCTCAATTCTTGCTTGACGCGTTTCAAATGCGAAATTTTGTTTTAATAGGAGGGGTAATGTCTCCCTTTTTTATGTTAATTGACAAGAGTCATTACTTTAAGAAGTAACCATGATACAGTATATTTCATCTATAAATTAGGCATTTAATTTATCATTTATATTCGAAGCTGCACTGGTGATGTCGGTACCAGTGACTTTGTGCTGGGTCTGAGACTGTCTTAGCAGCCATTGTTTTTTTTTTTTTTTCTATTGGTATTGTCTCTCTTTTTCTACAGCCTTTGCCAGAATGTATGTGAGGGCATTGCAGGAGGCCTAGAAGCACTGGATGCTGACCACTGTGATCTTACAGCCAAGCTGTGAGCTTGTAGTCCATCTCTGTAAACAGGCACAGCATGGTTATACCAAGTGCAAAATGGATTATTCAAAATTTACCCCAACCCCCCCCTTCTAGATCATGTTCTAGCATTATTTTTTCTTTTATTTGTAGTGAGAGTTGGATAATATTGCTTTCGGTGTCCTTATCAACAAGCCTGTAAAATCCCTACAGGGGCAGCTGCTGGGAGCTATTGATATAGGCACAAGACCACAACTACATGTCCCATGACCCCCTTTCCTAGTGTATAGGCAGGGTTTGGGGAGTCAATACAGCAGCAACTTGTGCTGGTAAAGAAGTCAGTGTATGTATGTACAGTTGAACCGCAAGGGGTGGGAAAGACAGTTCTGTAGTCCAGTAAGCAGAATTGCTGTTGAGCTAAGCATTCATGAAACCTCTAAATTGGTATGTGCATGCAGGTACTGTCAAGAAAAGCAAGATCATGTCGAAGGAGGAGAGGCGTGTGGTGGCATATCATGAGTCTGGACATGCTCTGGTTGGATGGCTGCTAGAAAATACTGAAGCTGTAATGAAGGTGAGAACATCATATACACTCTGTCTTTAGATAGAAAAAATGTTATGTATTTTGTTGAAATCATTAAATGTTTTTATAAATGCAGATTGTATAAGTTGTACTTCTTGATATCAGTTTAAAGCCCTTTATAGCCACAAAATTGAGAAATGGAAGGCTAGCACTAGGAATCATTGAAACACTACATGTGTGCTGACCAATTGAGGTTGGAGGTAAATTTAGGTAATGATTGGACATACCTTTTAAAGTGGCAATATAAATATCCTTTTGACAAACGTTATTCATGTTTAAAAATAAACTTTTATTATAGGTTATAGGACTCTGAAGTTTTATGGTGGACCCAATTGTGTGCTTTATTTCTGCAGGTGTCTATTGCTCCAAGAACCAATGCAGCACTGGGGTTTGCTCAAATTTTGCCAAGGGAGCAATATCTGTTCACCAAGGAACAGCTGTTTGAGCGGATGTGTATGGCTCTGGGTGGCAGAGTGGCTGAGGTCATCACATTTAACAAAGCCACAACTGGTAAGTGTGCAATCAACCCAAAACCTAGTTTGTCATTGAATGCGATATGTCGGCTGTAAAACTACTCTGCTAATTCTCTGTGCTGGCCAAATGAAGCAAACTTATGTGGGGACCCAGATAAGTAAATGGCAGATATAAAAGCTGTGTACAATCAGAAATGTGTATCATGTGACTTGCTTGTTGTGTTGTGCAGGAGCTCAAGATGATCTAAGGAAGGTGACTAGGGTGGCTTATGACATGGTCAAACATTACGGCATGGTACCCAGCATCGGACAAGTGTCATTCCCAGATGACGAAAAAACAGGCATTGGGAAACGACCATTCAGCCAGGGGCTTCAGGAAATGATGGATTATGTAAGTATCAATGCACTAATCAATACAATGTGAGGCAAATACTGCTATCACAATCTTTTTGTCAGGCATATGGTAGATGAATGCATTCTTGTTAATTGAAGCAACCATGTTAAGACAGTAGGCAGGATGTGTGCAGATACAGAGGCTGGCTTTATCTTTAGAGATTGGAGACAGGCCTAAAAAAATACAACCCATCAATCCATTGTTACCCTGAGACTAATGGGCTTGGGGAAGTGGGGTGGACATTATACAGACCTAACATGTTTTCCTTGGTCTGGCCAAGACTCATTTCTGTGACTAAGGCTGGGTACACACATGCAATAATTGTCATTGGAAAGGATCTTTCACAATCTTTTCCAATGACAAAAGACTGCACGATGAATGAAGGAGCTCTGTACATACAGTGCCGATCTGCTTTATGGAGAATGGAGGGTGAGAACGACGGAGTGGCACCCTGCTGTGTTCTCTTCCCTTCACTTTCATTATTATCGTTCGTCGTCTGTGAATCCGCCAGGACAGTCGCCCATACAACAAGTGCTGTACACAGACCAGATTCTGGTTCGATATCAGCCCTGAGGGGATTATTGGATGAAAACCATCTGACATGTGTACGTGGTCATAGGTAAGCAAATACTTAGACAGTTGAAATTTATATATGGAAAAAGTTATTTGTTAAATAACTTGTATTTCTGTGCAGCCAGTCCTTTGATCTAGACATCTATTTAAGGCAACACAACCAGGTCCTTGGCACCAGCACAGTTAAAAGCACACTCAAGCCTGCCAACTGAAGGAATAACTGGCTCCTGATACTGCCCCCTCCTAGATGGCTGTGTTAGTAATTGCAGAACACTCATTTCAAGACAAATGCATGCACCTACAAAAATATTTTTTATGGTTTTTAGTAAATTATATAACCTAACTGCATTAATATCTTGAGTTCAGCTTTAGGGTTGTTTTCAATAAGACTTCTAATAATCAGCAAAGAGGTAACCTAATCAGTTTGCTGCTCATTTACTATCCAGTTAGCAGGCTTGAATAGTGGTGTGTTGACCAAACTTTTCTACTATAAAAACAAAGGTCAAAGACTGGCACCTATGAATTCTTACAGTTTTTCTTTTTTTTTGACTCAGGAAGCTCAGCAGCTGGTGGCCTCGGCTTTTAAACACACAGAGAAAATACTGCTGGACAATAGGGACAAATTACAGCTGGTGAGTATCAAGTTATGGTTATGTATAGTGTATCAGATCTTCTCACTCACATCCTTGTATAATAATGGTCAGAAATTAATGAGGGGGGGTTGGGTTATTCTTTGTGAGATAACACAGGAAGCTGGTAGTTTAGGTACCAAGTCCGTTCATAGTGAAGTAAACAGTGGAATAATTGATAAGAACCGCAAAAAAGTTTGCTTTAAGGGCCTCCAGAATATCATATATACTCAAATCTAAACTGGTCTGAATATAAACCAAAGTACTTATGTTTACCTGATAAAATAGGAAAACTACATTGATTTAAGTAAAAAAAACTTGGGGCACAAAAGGTGTCTGTCACTGCTAACACTTAAAACCATAATCCACAGAAATGCCAATAAAATTTAAATAAAAACATTTATGGTGTGGTATTTCTAAAACATTTATTTGGGAAAATTTTACAAACATTTAGGGAAAAAAAACGAAAATCACAAGGACTCTGTTTTTTCCTTGTTTTCCCATTTTTCCATCATCTTTGTATTATTACCCCATCTGTCAAATACCCATATTTTGTGTCCCAACTTTTCAGTGACCACTCAAAATCAGCCGGGTGGTTACTGAAAAGTGCTTGGTGGTGCACCCAGCTAAAAGGGGCTGGGGAGAAAATTGCAGATGCTGTTTATGCTAAGATGTTTCCTGATTTGTGATTTTAGCTGGCTGATGCTTTATTGGAACATGAAGTCATTAATTACAGTGACATTGAAGCACTTATCGGCCCACCTCCACATGGGCCTAAGAAAATGATCGCTCCACAGAGCTGGATTGAGGCAGAGAAGGACAAACAAGACACTGGAGAGGATGAGCCACGCAGGCCACCACCCCCGAAAGACATGGAAAATGATACAAACCTATCCCCTGTGTGATAGGGGCTACATACAATATACGGACTTTATGTTCATACTTGCATCACATTAAACTGAGAAATTGTTAATTTTATTGTGTATAGTTTTGGCTAACTTTAAAACAATCTGAAAGATCAGCATTTGTAGTCTGCTAAAATAGAAGTTCAATATTATAAAATTTTCTACTGGTGACTGTCTTTATTTACATTATACTGAATTAAGCTTTCACAGTTATTTTTGCTGCATCCTTCATGGTTCACCAAGATTTTGCTGGGTGCTTTAGGTGGTCCATCAAGACATGCATTCTGTATTTTATCTGAAACTATTTGGAAGCTGGCCAAGCACTTTGCAATTTGATTTGACAATCTCCTTTATATTTACTAAACTATACAATGCAGAGTATTTTAATTGTAAATAGAAGGGCTGATTTAGGCAGGCCATCACATTACATAGTGTTGGTATATCTGAAATTGTACATTTAGAATATTTTTGTGATTAACTAATGCTGAACTCCAAGCAAACCAAAAATACACAGAATAAATGTCTTTTTTTTTTATCAATAGATTTGTATTTCTGTCCATCTTGTTCTGAGATTTACACAGCTCTGCCACTGCATATCCCTGCCATTCTGTGCAGTAGACTTGACTTTTTTTTAGCTGCAGCTAGGAAGTAAAACTAGACTTCTTCCCTCTCCCAGCCTGTGATTAAATAGTGAAAGCAAAGTTGTGGAATGATGATGGGCTGATCTTGCTCCCATTACTTTTAGCAGTGATGCTTGTTAGTATATGAGCACTGAATTCCAACTGATTGTCTCGTTATGTGTATTCTTCTTCTGCTGGTTTGAGCTCTTCAATACAGGGATTACAAGATGCTGATATCAAGTCACAATTAGGTAATTGGGTTGCTTGCATAATACACATGTATAATGATGAATTAATGTTTACAGAGCTGAATTTTTTTGCATCTTTTATATGTACCTGGAGTTCTGCTTTATTATGATGAAATCTGACAAACATACTTGATTTGCTAAAAATACTTTATCTGACAACTAAACATTAAGTTGAAGTCAGAGGTCACCTGAGATCTGACAATTACTGTGCTATCAGATGCCCGACTTTCTCTTTCTTTTGAGAGGGCACTGTGCCAGCTCCAACAGAGGTTGGAAAGCATCAACTTCAAAGAGGCTGTTATATTATGCACACCTTAATTTATTTTAATTATGACAGCCACCAATTTGCTTTAAAGCAAATCTGTAATGACAAAAACAGCAGCTGCTATTGCTGAAAATGCTAATTGCCACGGCTTATGACCTCAGTCTGTTGAGTCAATGGGCCTGATTTATAAAAGCTTTTCAAGGCTGGTGAGGATACACTTTCATCAGTGAAGCTGGGTGATCCAGCAAACTTGTAATGGCTTTCTTCAAAGTCATTTGCTAGCAATTGGTTTGAATTCTGGACCAGATCTATTTCAGGTTTGCTGGATCACCCAGCTTCACCGATGAAGTGTATCCTCTCCAGCCATGAAGAGCTTTATTAAATCAGACCCTATGTGCCTGAAATATAGTTTACTTCTACCTTCCTTTTTGATATGACATTACAGTTTGAAATGCCAAAGCACATTGTGTCAGCCCTACCTTCCTATTTTCCAAAGCATTACAAAGAGAAAAAAAAGAACTCTCCTCGTCTTCATAACTCAGGGGTGTTAAACTCTGGCCTGCGGCCCAAATCTGGTCCACAAAGTCCTTTTTTTGGCTCCCAAAAGAATCCTAAAACTGAATTGCAGCTGGCCAGCCGCTGCATTTAGATTGCACCTCTACTAGAATTCTACTACACAAATGCCTATGCGTGGTGTGACCAATTTGCAGCAAATCTTTTGCCTTTGTTATCTCTACTATTTAATTTTCCCCAATGGATAAATCTTCACTATGTTTTCCAGGGAGATTCTACTTTAGTTCCTAGCTCCCAAGTTAGGGATCATAAAGGAACAGATCTGATAATGAGAGAACATAAAATCCTTTTTTTAAAGCTGCAGTGCAGAGTTAGACATTAACTTTGGTGTGATGTAGCACTATTAATTTTTAATAGTACCTTTGTGGCCATTCTTACATGTCACTCTTGTTTGCCAACCTCAGGAACCAATGTGCTTTATCTGTGTCTGTTGAATGTCCAATATGGTGAATTGGAATTCCATTGAAAATAAATGGGCTGTCGTTCCATAGTGCACATAATCATAGGTGTAGAAATTCATTACAAAAGTGCATCTGGCCTGAGGATACCTTCCCTATGACAGAAATTTGATTCTCTGTGGAAAAGGAACCACATCAATCACCATCTTCTTAATATGCTAAGAGTGAATATTTACTAGTATTTATATACTGCCCACGTATTAAGTTTTGCTGTACAAAGCCCATAGTCATGTCACTAGCTGTAACTCGGTGGGACTCACAATCTAATGTCCCTACCGTAGTCATATGTCATTACAACAGGCTAAGGTCATTTTGGGGGAAGCCAACTAAACTAACTACATGTTTTTGGAATGTGGGAGAAAACTGGAGTACCCAGAGGAAACCCACACAAATACGGGGTGAACATGCAAACTCCATGCAGATAGATTCCTGGCTGAGATTTGATCGTAGGACCCAGCGCTGCAAAGGTCAGAGTGCTAAACCACCAGGCCAATAGTCGCCACACACACAAGTATTATCTTCCCATAGCACACAGACTGCAAGTACCTGGCCAGGGTTTTAAGCTAAACTTTTTTTTGTCATGCTAGATGACATTAGGATGATGATATTGGGAAATCTTTCAATGGGGACCCCTATTTGGGTGCAAACTTTTTAAGAGCAGATTTTTCCCCCAGCCCCTGCTGTGTTTCAAGGACAAGAGTAAATACCAATCATTTGTTCCCTATTGTATTCTAAACAACTGTTTTGGCTTTAAATAAACTTTCAGATTAGCAATATTAGCAAGTGATACATACTTTTGTGCATTGATGCTCTTGCCTTCCCTATAACTAAACACTATGTTAAAGCCCAGCTCTGGACTTATTGGGTCTAGATCCATTACATCCTGCTTCTACAGCAGTGTTTCTCAGCTAGGGTTCCTCCAGAGGTTGCTGGGGGTTCATTGAGCAAAGAGCAATTTATGCTTCTCAGGTCAGTTTAAATGACACCAATGATCTCTTTGGCTATCCGTAAGGGTCAAATTCTTCCCACTAGCTAGCAATGTAAGAGGCATTCCTATATAGTAATTATAGCAGAAGTTCCCTAAAGACCTGACATTTATTTCAATGGTTCCCCCATGTTAAATAGGTTGAGAAAAGCTGAACTAGGTGCAGCATCTTTTTGAATTTGAAAGATAGGGAACACCTTGTAGCAACAAAAACCTGCTTCTGTGAACAGCTTTGGATTGAATCACAAGCTGCTTTTTTTCTGACACCTGCTGGGATTCTAGTTTAGAATTATGCCTGGAGTTGGGCTTTAATTCAGTATGGTACCTTTAAGCTTTTTGTTGACAAAAAGGTGTGTCTTTTTTAGCCATTATGATTTCAGGAAACCCGTTGAAGTTTTACAACTTTATTGCCTGATCATTAGCATTGCATTCTTGGATAACATATATATATTGTTGTGACTTGCTCTGCTTTCTTCAGTCTGCTTATCACCAGTATTTTTGACCTGCCATGCTTGATGAGTCTTTGAAGCAATGAGAATTGGATTAACTTTTATAGATACACCATCATTATTGTGCATAGTTTCCTGCGTGTACTATACTCTTGAAGAAGCAATTCCATAAATGTCAAATGTGAGTTTTGAGGTGTATGGAATAAATCATGCTACATGTATACTGCTATAAGTTTGGAGTACCAGCCATGTTGTTAACATAGTTCTGTGCTTAACATGGGTTTTGAGTGCTCTTTTAAATGAGCAGAAATTAGGAGCAAGTCGAAAAGGATGAGGAAGACCATTCCAGAGAATCGGGGCAGCTCTAGAATAGTCTTGGAGCCGTGCGTGTGATGCAGTAATGAGTGAGGAAGTCATTAGTAGGTGATTGGAGGAGCTAAGAGAGCGGCTGGGGGACTATTTTTATACCGGGTCAGAAAGGTAGAGGTATATGTTGGTGCTATATAAATACTGTTTATTAATAATAATAAAAATAATAATAATAAAAGGTAGTTTTAAATAAAGATATATTATATCATAGTGAAGTTGATAGGCTGATGCTTTAAAAAAAACTGTATTTGTAATAATGTTTGTACTATTGTTCAGTCATTGGGTCGTGGCATGGAGTTTTATTATTATAATAGGGACCCATAGTTAAGTTTCTGATTGATGTTATTTCAGGAAAGTACACAGAACTCTGATTATGTTGATCGTAATGAAAGAAGCATGAAAAATGTGGTTAAACCCACAGGGACATATTTCAGTTCTACTTTCTGTATGGTTTTAAACTATTAACAGGATAACTAAATAGTGTAATATTACAGCATGTAGGAAATTAGATATACATGCTTCTAGTAGCTAAACAAAACATAAAAGTAAAAAAACAAAACAAAACAAAAACCTAAAGTGAAATGTTCAGTAAAAAAAAAAAAAGACACTTACCTTTACAAATGTATATCTGTTGGTCCCTCTGTGATCCTAGTCCTAGTCCCATCTTCCTTCTTTCTGTTGAGGTTCAGACAGCGGGCGCCACCATCTTCTTCCAGGTTTGTCTTCTTATGTCACCTGATCTTACACGATGCAGGCGAGAGAAAAAGAGACGCGCAACCTTGAAAATGTTAAAAAATCTCACAGCATATGTGTAAGATCAGCACTTTTTTATTTTACATTCTAGGAAAGCCCCTTCTGCGCATGTTCGAGATCAGACATGTGCAGAAGGAGCAGCCTTGAGCCTTCTGGGATATGTGATGTATGTATCCCAGGAAGCCGCGGATTTCCTATTGAGAAGGAGGGGTCCTCCTCCAAAAATGTAAAAATAAAAGTATTTAAAAAACAATTACCAAACAAATTTTACCAATATATAATAGATTTAGCCACCCACCCTTGTATAAAATGTACAAAATGTGTCGATAGGTCCGCTTTACATAAAACAGGATCAACATGGAGACAATTAGGTGTGGTGATTTACAGTAATTAAAGCGTACCTAAACTCAGAAATTTCACTTTACATAACCTAGTCTAGGTTTTTTTGAAGTGCAGCACTCTTTTTTAAGAAAAAAAAAAAAGAGTGCAGCACTCCCCTCTAATTCTCGATCTCCTAGGCAATTCGAGAATGAATGGGAGTGCAAGGCCTCCTGAGATACCTACAACACGCATCCCGGGAGGCTCTTGGGTGCTCGGGCATGCGCAGAAGGAGCCTTTTTGTGAAAGTAAAAAATATTTGCCGATCTCACGCATGCGCTGTGAGACCAGTAAGTTTTTTTTCCAACCTATGTCACCTGATCCCACGCCTGGGTCGGGTGACGTAGGAAGAAGAACCAAGAAGAGGTGAAGATGGCAGTGCCCAGAGCGTTGGCACAAAGACGGATACTGGGACAATGCGGGACCCGATGGAAGACACCTATTGGCTGAAACGATCCCTGGCTCTGAATTGGCCTGAACGACTCATATCCCATAGTGCACCGCAAAGCTTCTTCCTTTCCTTTCGGCCATTTTCTCCCCGAAGAGGTATGTTGGAGATATTCTCGGCCTTCGTTTTCATTATCCGCCTTCATCCTTCTTCTTTTCTGCTTATATCGGGCTGGTGTTAACAGGATGTTATTCCTGCTTCTCCCAGCAATGGTTTTGAGGGGTTCTTTTTAAAGTTTTGCTAATTTTAGGGAAGTTTTCTGTCTCTATGGCCTGGTGGCTGGCGGTGTGTTGCTAGGGTTGAGGGGAGCCGGTGTGTGAGGAGAGGAATTGGCGGGACTTTGCTTCAGGGACAGCCAGCACCGAGCCCTGTGTGGCCCTGGCATGGGAATGCGCTGTGTGTAACCCTATGGAAGGTGCACAATGGCTGCCTGGGTAAAGAGAACCTGTCACCACTGACTTGTATGTTATAATCCTTCCAAAATCCCCCCCTTCGTTTTTCCCCATCTTATTGCATTGCGATCCTGTATAGATCTAAAGGCGATTGTACGAGGTGAGCTTTTCTGCATGCAGCTCCTTCCCTGGATGAAACCATTGTCAGATCAGGATTGGGGGGTTTCAGTTACTATAAGATGTAATTGGTTGGCTTTAGAATAGACAGATATGTAAATGTATTTATTAGACAGTATAATGACTAATAAATGTATAAACCTAGGCAGTCTGTAGGGTGTGGGTAGTCTGGATGGCTGTGTACAGACCTATAGTCAGGTCCTAGACATGTGATGACTGCAGACTGGTCATAACTTGGACCGTACCAGTATTCAATAGTGGGGTTATAACGGTGAGAACATCTCAGGAGCACCATAGACATCTGCAGATCCCACAGTATAACATAGACCGGGTTTAGGATGATTGTTTTGATAGAATAGACCAGGGTTGGTAGGGGATCCTTGAGCATTTTATATCTCTCAGGTCAGTTTAAGTGACACAGATGATCTTTTTGGCTATCTGGAAGGGTGACATTCTTCCCACCGGCCAGCAATGCAAGAGGAATTCTTCCAACTGACCACCATGCTAATGTACTGTGATCTGTAGATATAGTAATTATAGCCTGATGACCTGGAAGTTATCTCAAGGGTTCCCCCATGTCGATAAAAGTTTATAGACCATGATGACCCTATTATTTATATATGCAGTGTTTATATCGTGCAGACATATTACATAGCGCAGTACAAAGCCCATAGTCATATCACTAGCTGTCCCTCAGAGGAGCTCACAATCTAATGTCCCTACCATAGTCATTATCACAGTCTAAGGTCAATTTTGGGGGAAGCCAAATAACCTAACTGCATGTATTTGGAATGTGGGAGGAAACGCTCACAAACACGGGGAGAACCTGCAAACTCCATGCAGATAGTGTCCTGGCCAGATTCAAACCTGGGACCTAGGCAAGAAAGTTTACCTGGCCATGAGAATTTTACTTTTTACACCATGAAGTTTAGTTAAAGCTTTAAGTTTTAGCAATACGGCTGCTGTTGAAGTTTCCATTCGGTGTTTGATTTCTGATGACAAAATAATCTTGGAGCAGAACATCCGGCACAATGACATGCTTGGGAACTAGAATGACTTCCAGTATAGCCAAACCAACGTTGATAGGTAGCAGTTTTCTGACCGGCTCCCTTAATTTATTATTAAACAGTATTTATATAGCGCCAACATATTATGCAGCGCTGTTCAATAAATAGGGGTTACAGGTGACAGATAGGGACACAGGAGGAGGAGAGAACCCTGCCCTGAAGAGCTTACAATCTAAGAGATGGAGGAAGTATCACACTATAGGATTTGTTTCCTGCTTTTTTTTTTTAACTTTGTACCAGTCAACTTATACTATTGTAAAGTTCAGTGATTATATCGGTGTGTCGCCATTAATTTCACTGCTTTCTTTTTTTCCTCCAGGGATTAAGTAGCCATGGCCCCCAGCCGAAATGGCATGATCTTGAAGCCCCATTTCCACAAGGACTGGCAGAGACGAGTGGCCACTTGGTTTAACCAGCCCGCCAGGAAGGACCGCAGGTCAGTTATATTTCACTTTTATGTTATGTATTATTTGTTTGTACAGCCAATGATGACAACTTCTCCGGAATCTCTGCTTGTCTGTGATGATTCCATATTTGAACCCTTTTTCAGCTGATGGCTGTAAGATGTCATTTTGCTCTTGCTGAGCATTTTGTTAGGAAATGTTATTCTCCGAATATATGGCAGCAGTAAATAGGAAAATACATTTATTTCTTTTATGTATTAGTTACAGTAGAACTGTTCTGTGGTACGTATGTGGTCTGATCTGTATAATTTCGCACACAGGCGAAAGGCACGTCAGGCCAAAGCACGACTGATCGCCCCAAGACCTATCGCTGGACCCCTCAGGCCGGTGGTTAGATGTCCAACCATCAGATATCACACCAAGATCAGGGGTGGTAGAGGCTTCAGCCTGGAGGAGCTTAAGGTAATATTACAGAATATTTTTTCCTCATAGCAACTTTAACACATTACCTCTTTTAGCTGGGCGCAACACCTGGGTCTTTTTTAGTAACCACCCGGGTGTTTTTGGCTGGTTACTGAAGAGTTGGTTCACAATACAGGGGATGCCACCCACCTACATTTTTTTCCCATCTGGATTATGAACATTTCTGGGTTGAACACAGCTTTAAGAACTGCAATTGTTACTGTGGGGTTTGAACCCCAGATACACCACTGTGCTAACGTTATGTGATGTGGTAAAAGGGAGAAGGGTTCATTTCACATAGGCCTTCCAACATGCATGTGTTTGTTTTTTTTCCTTAAATGGTACAAGAACACATTCCTATGGGTCTTTTCTTCAACACACAAGTGAAGGGCTTGATTCATTGCATATGTGTTTTGTATGTGCAATGATGGGTGGGCTATGTGACTTTAAACTATGTTCTCCCCAGCACCTTTTAGCTGGGCGCACCGCCTGGTATTTTGCACTGACCCACAAACAGCACACAGAGTAAGACTGAACCACTGTCCCCAAAATACTTTTTCCTTCAAAGTATAGAAACCAAATCAACTTCTCTGCTAATATCTTGAGAAGGGGTTGCCAAGCACAGGTTGACCGGTTTCTAATTGGCCATGTTTTTTTAGTCTTAGTGATGGTGAGCCATGTGATGACAATTTCTCCGGAATCTCTGTATCTCTGTGATGATTCCCTTGAACCCTTTTTTCTGATGGCTGCCTTGGCTTCTATTGTGAGTGTTATATTTCCTTGTATGTAGTTTCTAAAGTATTCTGGTTTCACTGCAGGCTGCTGGCATCAACAAGAAGGTTGCCCGCACCATTGGCATCTCCGTGGACCCACGTCGTCGCAACAAGTCTACAGAAGCCCTGCAGACCAACGTGCAAAGGCTGAAGGAGTACCGCTCCAAACTGATCATCTTCCCACGCAAACCCTCCGCACCTAAGAAGGGAGACAGCTCTGTAAGTGAACAGTTCATAGTGTGCCACCTTGTGTTTTATTTTAAAGTAACCTCGTGCTTTCACCTGCTGCTCCTAATAATGATTGGAGCTGGAGCTGAAGGTAGTTGCGTGGAACATGAAGACAAAGAGTTTGATGTGCTGAAGCTAAAAATAAGAATTTGTAATTTAGTCTGTAGGAGCAAGCAGGTGTGTAGCAGAAGCAGTCACACAAAGCAAACAGATTACATATAAAACATTGTGTATTTGACTGCTTGTTTTAGATATCCGCTTTTTATGATGGGGGAGATGGGACTTTTTTTTACAGTCAGATGATGAAAATTTCTCCGGAATCTCTGCATTCCTGTGATGACTTTTTGAACCCTTTTCCTGCTGATGACTGTAAATTGGACACATTTTGGCCTGCATGTGCAGTGGAACAAGGCATACAAATGTTTTATTCTTGGTTGCTTATTTGTTTGTTTTTTTCCCCCAGGCTGAAGAGTTGAAGATGGCCACCCAGCTGAAGGGCCCTGTCATGCCAATCCGCCAGGTAAGTTTTGTAGTTTGTGTATTTTTTTTAATCATTCATGAAACTTTCTCTAGTTCTCTCTGATGTTTTTGCATGCTTGGTTGTGGTGAGTTGAAAGTAAGTAACATCAGTGTCGTCTTCTGATTTAAAGGACCAACTAATATTCATATTTGTGTGCATTTTGTAAATAGAAGTCACTGGGCCTTTATATGCTTGGAACCAAAGAAAATACTGATGTTGCTGATATGACAGCATAAAATATTTAGGTTCTTCCACATATCTTCAATGGAAACTGCAGTTTGTGCCATTTTTTACCTTTTATCTTTGGTGACCTCCACCAGATTCGCCACTAAGGGTTGTGGAGTTATTTGATCAGACAAGTATATTTCTTTTTTTTTTTTCTACTTCAACGGTCATTGTTAGCCAGGGCGCATGGTGGTATATTGTAGCAAATATGGTCGTCTTGTGTGTAAAGCTACATTGCTATTCTTTTAAGAAATGTGTGCTTGGAAATGGGTGTACCTGCTTAGGACCGCAGTGTTACATCCAGGCAATGCATAGCCAACCAGTCCACACCAATTCTATTATTAGTCTGTGAATGTAAGTTTTGTTTTAAAGTTTTACACAATGACCAATCCATATAAAACCTGAATTCTAACATACACCACCTATGACGAGCTCCAGTACTGGGATCACTTTCTAGTTGCAGAATAAAATAGTACTAGCAATCCAGTGATCTTATTTGTTTGCTCAGAATTGCTTTTAAAGCAGAAATTGTGTTTTGCTTTGAAGATCAGCAAGTGGGCAAGTATATATTACAGAAAGGGACAGGTGATATCCCTTCTGCAATAAAACATGCTTGGCTGCTTGTTAACTGTCTTCTGAAATGCTGAGCTGATTTTTTTAGTTTTTAGGTATAGTTTACTATTGTTCAGGTTCTTAAGGCTTGCTAGTGATGTACTTTGTGGTGGCTGCATGGATAAGTAATATGTAACACTGATGAGTTTAAAGGTAATGGCATAACAGAGGTGACTGATACTCGCTTATACTCATGCATCATTTTTTTTTTTTTTTTTTTGCTTTTTAGACTTTCAAGAAAGAAAAGTCCAGAGTTATCTCAGAGGAGGAGAAGAACTTCAAGGCCTTCGCCAGTCTGCGTATGGCACGTGCCAACGCACGTCTCTTTGGCATCCGTGCCAAGAGAGCCAAGGAAGCCGCAGAACAGGAAGTGGATAAGAAAAAGTAAATCTATGCCTGGAACTGTTAATAAACAAAACGTTGTATAATTCTGCTCTTCTCGCGTGTTTTCTAGCAAGAGCAGTCATGACTTGCTGAAAGTTTTTGATCAGGTTGTCTATTCTCTGTGTGAGAGAGTTTCAATCCCTTGTGTTCAGCTATGTATGCAGTGTCTGAGGAAAGGAAATTTTCATTTTTAAAATTTTTGTCCTATATTTTCATACACCAAAGCTATATGTTTAAAGAGTTTACCACAATAGTTTTGCAGAGGTTGCAAAATGCCTATTACATGTGGGCCCAACATGTTTACAGGGGCTGTCATTGAACGTTTTCATTACTCCAGGACTAAGCAACACTCTGCTTATTGGGCCCCATTTATTAAAGCTCCCCAAGGCTGGAAAGGATACACTTTCATCAGTAAACCTGGGTGATAAAAATCTGGAATGGATGTTAGCAAACCTGGACCAGATTCATTTCACCTTTGCGTGATCATCCAGCTTCACTGATAAGTATATCCTCCAGCCTTGGAGAGCCTTTCAATCATGCCCATTGTGTAAAAACTGCTTAGTCCCTGAGGAAGAGGAATCTCTTGTTACAGTATTTGGTAAAAAAAAAAACTGTACCCACATGGTACCCACAAAAGTGCCAACCTCTATAGATAAACTGAGCAGTAGCTGAGAATAGACTATTGCTGTGAATTGAATTTTCTGTTCTCTTACTGGAGCAGTTTCCCATTGTAATCCTTTGGAGAATCAGATATCTGCTGGTTGGGTGTCATTGGCTGTGCCTATAGGAGTAGAAGGTTAATATATGAGAATATAGACACAGTGGTAAAAGTTTGACCAAAGATTTAATACTTCCCCGTGGCAAAAAAGGAAGCAAAGGGGTTGTTTGGAAAAGTGAGAAAGTGGTGTTGGTTATTTGCTTTATCAATCTCTCTACCTTCAGATTGTAGGGATGCTGCATTGCTCTAGGTATCACTAGTGCTTCTTTCTGGTTGCTTAGAGAAATTTAAGGCCGTAATTTTGCATTAGTTCTCCAGATGGCAAGAAACGGTGGTGAGAAACAGACTTCTTATGGTAACCTTTAATACAATAGTTGTCAGCCCCTTTCCCTTGTGCATTGGTGGTCATTTTTCTGAGTCTGCACTCTTAAGGAACCCCTAGCAATAATGCCCAAGTAGTAGCAACCACTAGAGTAACTTGCTCTATATCCCTCTTGAGAGCCTGGCCACGTGGAGAAGTGTTGGGGAAGGGGGGAGGATCAGCATATTCATATAATCACTATTTTAAAACCACTTCTATGCCTTTGGGTGCAGCTCCCTAATGTTCGTTTTGCATCAGATATGCTTACAGTTTAAGTTGGTCGGCAACTTTTTTGGTGTCAAGGACCACAGCCTTCAGTCTGTGCATGCGCAGGGAGGGGAGCCTCGTGTCACTCAAAGGGGAAGAAACGTCCCCTAGAGTGACGTCATGATGCCATAACCCCCCAACTCTCCCATCGCAGGTTTGAGCCTTCAATAGGAGAGTTGGTTGCGTTGTGTCCAGAGATACAAACCTCCCTGAGCATGCAAATTCATATAGGGCACATGGACTGTGGCTTTGGCCAGTGCACCACGAGAAGGACCCCCCCCCGGGGGGTCACCCCAGCCAGAGCCGCGGACCACAGGTTGGCATTCACTGATCAAAAGGTATTCATTACTGCTTTGTTCTGTCATCACCCAGTGTCAATATTTCACTGAGATGGCTTAATTGTGCAAATCTTGGTGCTGGTACAGTTCTAACAGATCCTGCTGCAGCCTCTCCCCTTTATACCAGTGTTTGATTTCTGTGGGCAGCTGTTTGCAGTACATCGACGAGCTGGACAAATTCACTTAATCAGGTGGAATATTTTTTTGTAAGATTCATATCTATTGAATACAGAGATGTCAGATACTCTCCAAGCCCAATTCATCTGCTGCTTGGTTTGATAAACCTGGGTTGGGCCTACAGGATTTCTCCCCTTTTGAGGCAGGGTTTGAGCCTGGCTTTTGCCTACTTAAGCATGAGCACTTCATCCTGGAAGTAAGCATGTAGTGAAATGATTACATGGGCTGTAGAAGCAGTCAGCACTATTTAAATGCACATATTAAAGAAGCAGGCTCTGAATGAAAGGCTTCAGAAGATGAAGGGAACAGAGAAAGTATAACAAAGGCGAGTATTAGCAAATGGGGCTTTCAAAAGAATCTTTCATTTTGCTATTGCCAGCTTCTCGTTAAAACGTTTGGGGCTCTGTATGTGGGTTTGTATAGTTTATTTGCAGCACAGATAATATTGAACCTTTCAAATTATTGCCTTCTATAAGGGTCTGATGGCCCCACACCATATGGCCATACACTACACACTATTGATTGTTTTGGGAAGATGTTTACTAATCTGTTTCTGTATCAGGTGAAGCAGTATAAACACATTATTAATAAACAGGATTTATTTAGTGCCAACATATTATGCAGCGCTGTACATTAAATAGGGTTTGCAAATAACAGCCTGACAGCAGGAGGAGAGGACCCTGCCCAAAAGAGCTTACAATCTAAGTATATATGCAAAGTATTTACAAACTAAGTTCATAGTGCTGCTGTCCTCTATAGATTGGGCACCTTACAGTGTTCACTCATAAATTTCCAATGCGCCTGTCACTAGAGATATATTAAGACTGACACTTTTCTGTTGTTCTTTAGGATTTTTTAGTTGCTTGACATTCATTCCGATTCACATGCACCAATATTTTGAGCCACTAATCTGGAACAATAAGGACTTTTGTTTGTCAGAGTAGTTGGTTACAGATCGAGTACTAAAGCCACAATAACCTAACATCAGAAAGCTGTCATTTTTAAAAGTTCCTTGACAATATTTATTTAATAACTGTTACTTCTGAGAATCTGTAAGCCTATAACTGCTGACTTGATTCAGTGCCTACAATTCTTTGTGAATTTTTCCAGCCCCAATAGCATAGTAAACATTCCTGACTTCCCTGGTGCAGTTAAATTGGACACATCACTGATATATGATGAAAAGAGCTCATTTTTAAAGAATGCTGACTGCCTGGATGACCTTTCAGCTTCAGTAGATTGTCATATGAGCATGCAATGGATGTTTGGAACAGCTGAACACCTGAGCTCGTGTGAGTCAGAAAGTATAAAGGCGGAGGATCAGCGCACCAACCAGGCAAGCTGTATCATTTAGATCCATGTTTGTTTAAGTAACAGGGTCCCGGCCCCAAGTCTATGACTGGACAGTGAGGAGCAGCAAGAAACAGATGAGGTCCTCTGCTTCTCATGAGTATGTTATTTGTCAGCATAGGCAAATGCAAGACAAATTCACCAGTCTGAGTGCTCCTATATAAGCCAAATGTAGGTTTCTATGCCAGCTGGATGTTAATATGCTAATTATTTTTTCTGCTCATAGAAAATTGCCTCTTTTGGTGGTTTTTTAGATTTTGGAATTCAGTTTTACACCTAAGAGTAACAATCCCTAATTTCTCAGCAATCCCTAATACTCCCAGCAGATGGCATCATTTCTCTTCTTTCCATCGCAGACTCCCTGCTTCTCTGTGCAGCCCCTGTAGCTTGCCATGCCAATGACTGACAGTGCATTTAATTAGGCTGTGTGACAAATTGCTCAGACCCTGCATGCACATCCTGAATCAGAAACAGCTGTTTGTGTTTTAATTAACCCACTTCGTGCTTCTTTGGGGACTTTTCCCTTCCGCGACTCTGCTACAACTCGTTAAACAAAGGGACTGGCTCATGATTCCACTAATTAGTGATATATTTTTTATTTAGCTAGCGTAGTGACACACTTCAATTTTCTATTTTTTTCTTTAGTCTAAACCTTCGGAGTCTAGATTTTATTTTCTGCACATAATCATATTACCATTCTTATTTTTCGAAGAGTCTGACAATGTCTAGATCAGCCTTTCTCAACATGTTTACCATGGAGGAACCCTTGAAATAACTTTTGGTGTTCAGTAACCTCTTTCTTTAATTAATATATCCACAGTACATTAGTGTGATGGTCAGAATGTCTTGTACATTGCTGGCCAGGGGGAAGAATTTCACCCTTACAGGATCATTGGTGTCACTTAAACTGACCTGAGAGGCACAAATTGATAATTGTTCGAGCAACCCCTGGAGGAACCCTAGTTGGAATCACTGATCTAGAATATGTGTTCACCAAAAAGATTTCATATCCAGATTCCATTTATTACTTTGATTCAGAAAGTCCAAATCTGATTAGTAGCAATGAGCAACACATTCTTTATAGTACACCTGTAATTTTGTAGCAAACACAATTATATAAATGGGCAGAAAATGTTAAAGCAGAACTAAATCCTTTTTACACTCCGTTTTCTGTTCCATCATGTTCTTCTCTTTGGCCAGAATGATGAAACTCACATACAGGGCAGCAGTCAGTCCCAACAGCTGTAAGGGAAGCAGGGATGCCCTGGGTATCTACCAATGTGAGCCCAGATCAGTGATTTTGAGAGATGAAGACGAACCGGACAGGTAAGTAAGCTTTATTGCAGAAGGGCCTGATTGCAAACTTTTAAAGTAAAGTAAAACATTAATTATTTTTATACCACATTGAGAATTGTCATCTATGCTTGTTTCTTGTTACCAGAACTAAAATCCAAGGAATGAAAAGTAAGGTCTGGATAATGCAGTTATCCCTCTGACCCTAGATTGTAAGCTCTTTGGGGCAGGGTCCTCTCCTCCTCCTGTGTCATTGTCTGTATTCTGTCATTTGCAACCCCTAATTAATGTACAGCGCTGCGTAATATGTTGGCACTATATAAATCCTGTTTATTTTAATTCATAATAATATTAATAATAATAATAATAATAATAATAATAACTCATTCTGCATTATTTTTGCAAAGCAAGATAAATTTATCAACATCTGTCATCCAATCCCCTTTCTGCTGGGCTAATCCAGCTTTGCCAATGTGCCTGCACCACTCTGTCCCCTTGCACTAATGTCAATACTATTATTATCAATATTATTAATATTAATAAACAGGATTTATATTGTGCCAGCATATTACTCAGTGCTGTACATTAAATAGGGGTTGCAAATGACAGACAGATACAGGCAATGACACAGGAGGAGGGGAGGACCCTGCCCCAAAGAGCTTACAATCTAGGAGGTCGGGGAAGTACCACACAATATTATGCCCTTTTTTGAGTACTTAACTACCCTGCAGCTGGACAGCCAATAAAGAAAGTGTGACATGGCCACCCAAAAAGATCCCCTTTATCTAAACAAAAGCAGCAAGATTTATGATTGTTGCATCATGCAACCAAAGCTAGGTAAGAAAAAGGGGTTTAGGTAGCATTCATTTATTGCAGCCTTTCTTAACCATTTTAACATGAAATAACTTTCAGGTCTTCAGGGAACCCTGGCTATAATTATTAAATCCACATCTCACAGTATATTAGTGTGGCTGACCATTAGGAAGAATGTCACCCATACAGATAGCCAAAAAGATCACCGGTGTCATTTATTTTGACCTACAAACTGCTCATTGCTCAAGGAACCTCTGGAGGAACCCGGGCTGAGAAACACTGGGTGGTAACTGGTGGTCAATACCAGCCACAGATTTGCTTTTATTCAGCTTCCTCCACTAACTTCAATGCTTTAAGTTACAAGTCTATGCAATCACTCCCTAACCCTGCTGGGATTTGTAGTTCTGCAGTAGATAGAACCACACCATCTATTTAATTTTGCATGCACTGGGTGCCCATTCATTTTACTTCTCAGACATCAGACCGCCTTAGAAATGACAGGAGCTCTACAGTCAATGCAAATCATTATCCGAGCATGCTTGGTTCATCTCATCTGGAAAAGTGAATCAAAAACCCTTTCTAAAAAAATAAGCATGTTCACAGCTCGATGGGATCTAATGCAGTGTGATAATAAGCCTTGGCTAATGGACTGGCAGGGCAGTCTGTAGCATACTGTGTACAAATGAGGGCCACGCTACCATGTCTGTATAGGAACGCAATCTCTTCGGGGAGCTCTGAGATGAGAATCTAATTTTATTTTCTTGGTGGGTCTGATTCTATTATAAATTGGCGGCATTAGAGAAGACTGAGGTCAGGCTTTAGGGTGCACAAGTGCATTAGAGTCTGATTATGATGTATAACGTATCTACAATCTCCTTTCAACTGCCCATACATCATCAGATCACATCTATATGGCTTTAAACTGTTTTCTAGTGCAGGTTCTGTCCTACTGGATATATATTGACCTGATTGTTTAGATCCCGCACAGTACCCCCCCACAATGGTAAATCGAGTATATAGTGAGCTAGTCTTCTAAAACAACCTGGCAATTGTACAACCAATCAGTTGGCTTCTTACCCTGCACACTTTAATTTATAAAATGAAATTGTAACTCGTCAGAAGCCTCCCCACTATGTTCTGTTGTTCCACCCGCTTGCTGCAACGTCCTTGCAGCTCTGCAGGGGCAAAGTAGTGACTTAGGGGCTGGCAGAAGGAACCACAATGTGCAGCAGAGGGTCCAGGCATTGGACAAATGCAGAAGGAACCATAATGTGCAGCAGAGGGTCCAGGCATTGGACAAATGCAGAAAGAACCACAATGTGCAGCAGAGGGTCCAGGCTTTGGACAAATGCAGAAGGAACCATAATGTGCAGCAGAGGGTCCAGGCATTGGACAAATGCAGAAGGAACCACAATGTGCAGCAGAGGGTCCAGGCTTTGGACAAATGCAGAAAGAACCACAATGTGCAGCAGGAGGTCCAGGCTTTGGACAAATGCAGAAGGTCCAGGCTTTGGACAAATGCAGAAAGAACCACAATGTGCAGCAGGAGGTCCAGGCTTTGGACAAATGCAGAAGGAACCACAATGTGCAGCAGGAGGTCCAGGCGTTGGACAAATCCAAAAGCATTTTGGATACTGAGGATTTTTTAGGTATCCATGCAGCAAAGGTCATCGTGGCGTGCAATGGGATAAATAAATAATAAATAAATCTTTCTTATTTTCAGGGGGGATAAAAAGAAAGGTGCACTTTAATGCCCTCCATTCCCAACTGTACCGGCTATATGGCTAACAGTATCTGGACATCCTCCATGTTCCTGAACTCCATGCTTCCAGTGAGGAGAAATGCTAATATTACAGAATATAAAGATTTTATACACAATTGTGAGTTTCAAATCTTAAAAAAAGTTAGCTACTTAAAGATAGATTTGATGTGTTTAGAGTTGAAGTGCTCCAATGGCCTGCACAGATTTCTGACCTCAAACCTACAGAACCCTTCTTGCAAGCCAGGTCTTCTCCTCCAGTCCCTGATCCCCCAAATGTTCTTTTGGCTGAATAGAAGTAATTTGTGGCCCGCTCCAAAATCTCCACAAAAACATGCAGTTAGGTTAATTGGCTTTCCCCCAAAGTTGACCTTAGACTTTATTAATGACATATGACTATGGTTGGGACATTAAATTGTGAGCCCCTCTGTGGAACAGCTAATGACATGACTATGGACTTTGTACAGCGCTGCGTTATATGTTGGCACTATAAACAGTTTAATAAAGAATGGAGGTTCTTATATTTGCTGAAAGTTTTGTAAAATATTTCTGTACCCATTGCTGTTATACAAGCGGATATACCCATGGGTATAAAGCTTGGCAAGTCCTGAGATATTAGATGGCCTCCCTTTAGGGTGTCCAATCATGGGTTTTGCTGTGAATGAGCTTTAAAATGGCAAAGGCCTTCTTTGACAATATAACGTGAGCACAACAGGGACATGCAAAGTGCAGAAGGACACAGAAACCACTAACAAGTTAGCTTTTAAAGTGTTACCCCACTTACAATGTTCCAGCCCTGATGAAGGGCTTTTGGTCTGAAAAACATGTCGGCTGTATTTGTTTCTATTGGACAATAAATAAGAGTCTTTCAGTGTTTTTTTTCTATATCTCCTTGTTAATGTCTAGCCTAGGACCCTAACTTAGGGCACCCTTGATGTGATCTGGCCCATTGAGAGGTGAAGATTGAATGCTTTTGGGAATTGGGGCTCCACCTCTTGCATCTGATTTGCAAAGTAGGGACAACTACATAATAATTTTTTTTATAGTTTTAGAATTATGAGCTTCTATAGCTGTATATTGTCTATGTAGTGTACTCACTTTTTCTTTCCTCTGTTCTGCTTACTTTCAGGTGGGTTGACCCTTTAATTCTAATTAAAAACAAGCAGAAGAATTCCCTTTGTTTTGGAACAGCTGAGATTTCTGAATACAGTAAAGCTGAAACATGAGAATTTGTAAAGCATCTGAGATGAGTAAGTATGTTACCCCACCAACTCTCCCTGCCCGCCCCTCGCCCATATCTAATATAATCTGCAGTAAATGAATTATTCCCAGACATACACAAGTGATTTACTGCTAGGAAATAGCTAGCAAATTACTTTTGCGCTTCCAACGGTTCTTGGTGCAATGGATCATGGGAGTTATAAACTCCAAACCTTTTATTTTTTTCTCATAATCTTTATCCTTACCTGATGGTTGCCCATTAACCCCGCATTTCCCAAGGCAGGCCATGCCCGGAAATATTCTAATTCCCAATAAGCGTGCATTGGCTTCAAGAGGTTAATAAGCTTTATGGCGCAGTGCACAGAGCACGAGACACGGAAATCAATGCAAATCCGTTGAGAGGTAATAAAAGATTAGATTAAACAACCATATGAGTTTGAGAATATAGATCGTATGGGGAGAGCTGCAAGGGAAGTGCGATTATATCCTGAGATCTGGCCTTAATAGTGTTTGAATAATTAGAAGAGGGATTACAAATAAAACTGTATGTGAGGACTGTATGCTAGGGATGTAATAAAGGGTCAGCCCTCCTACAAGTCGGGTTTTAAGTACCGGCGGAGTTTGCTAGAGTCAGCTCCTGGTTTATTATAAATGTCCTGGATTTTCCAACCATTAGATCCCCTTGCCATAATTCCTGATTCCGTGCACCTGGGAGTGTTGGGTGTTCCCTATGTTTGTCCCAGATACTCCCACATTCTCTATTCTATAAAATTCAGAGTCAACGTGCTGGATGTCATAATGGCCATAGAAGATGTTCAGACCCTGGGATACTACAGCATCTCAAGCAGGGTTCCTTTTGTCCAATTTCTCCCTCTCAGGTCAGTTTCGGTTACACCTATGATCTTTTTGGCTATATGTAGGGATGACATTCTTCCCACTGGCCAGCAATGTAATAGGTATTCTTCCCACTGATCACTATTATAATATACTTTGAGCTGTGGATATAGTAATTAAAGAAGGGTTTCCCTAGGGTCCTGGAAGTTATTTCAAAAGGTTCCCTCCTGTTAAAAAGTTTGGGAAACACTGATCTAGGTCAGCGGTCGCAAACCGGTGGTCCACAAGAAAGGTTTGGTGGTCTGTGGCTCTGGCTGGTGCGCCCCCAGTGGGGTCAGGAGAATGGGGCGCACTGGCCAGAGCTAAGGACCATGTCCCCTGTATGGACAGAACCCTCCCACTCTCTCATTACATCACTATGGGGGAAGTCTTCTCCCCTTTGAATGACACACGGCCTGCGCGGTCTGGATCCCGTTCACATGGTGGTCCGTAGGTTTGTAAAGGTTGGCGACCACTGATCTAGGTCATCTCCTGTTCACAGGGATTATGGTAGCGCTTTCCTTGAACTAGATTGAAATCCCTCCACTTGTAAAGCATACTTTGCACTTTGGGGTCTAATGTCATATTTTTTGTAACTTAATGCTGCTGATCTCGTACTGTCTCTTTTTAATCCTGACAACAACAGACTATGTCTGTGCAATGAGCATGGGCACAGCTGCTTGGTACAAGGAAATGAAGAGAAAGAACAAGGTTCATGGCTCATTAGTAGTGTGAAATAATACAAATGTGTTTATTATCGTGAAACAAACGATAACACGTTAACACGTCACAGGAACCTAAGTGTAACATACTAGACACGGTATTTCTATGTTAAAAAAAAGATATTCGTGAAAGTAACGCAAATGTCCCAACCGTATATAGTTGTGCAAGATCCGACGCATTTCGCCATGCTTGGGCTTCTTCAGGGATAGAGTATTGTACAAACTTAATGATCTAAATGCATATAGAGAAATAATATGCCATATATAAAGGTAGGTATTATTGTGGGAATGTAAGTACATTAAGTCTATTTCTAATGGTTGGTATATATAAAAAAGTTACAGAAAAGATTCAAAATACAATGTATTTGTTTCTATTCATGTATTTCCATCCATGTATTATTTCACACTACTAATGAGCCATGAACCTCGTTCGTTCTCTTCATTTCTTTATACATTATTTACCTAACGAGGTGGATTGATACAAAGCCATACTAGTGAGAAGAGGGAAACACACAATTGATCCTTACTTACTTGGTAGTTTCAGGCTTTGACAGGCTGACAACGCAAGTGCACAATTGGGAAGAAATTGTCATCGTATAACAGGAAGTGCTGGAACAAAAAACTTTAGTTCTTCAATGAAAATTGAAAATTGAATCGGGTCAGAATTTTTTTTTTTTGCACAAGGGACAGGTGATGTGCTTTCTCTAATAAAATATACTTATCTACTTGGTAATGATGGGTATCCTGGTATCCTATGAATGAACTCAGACTGGCCAATCAAGATGGCCTGGAAGGTGAAGATGGCAGCACCCCCAACCAAACATGGGCAGGTGAGTGTATTTAGGAAATGAAACAAGCAGGTAAGGTTATTTTATTATCAACAATGTTCCTGCTTGATAGAAATCTTTCATTGTGTAACTAGTTTTAGGCATTTCCTTTAATAGTATGACAACTTCTTTCCAATTGTCCACATCTGTCCCTTTTGCAATAAAACACCCCTAGCTTATTGTTAGGGTTTAGTTCTACTTTAAGTGGGATCACTAGGGATTATTTTAATAAAAACTGAAAAATGCTGAAACTACAGTAAATATGTTAAAGCTTTTATGCATGAAAGGTGGTTGGGTTTAGATCTTTAAACACGGAGAATTCAGGAAATGAACAAAGTCATGAATTTAGATTTGGAGAGAAATCCCACATTTTTAGGCGGCTGGTGTTTGATCTGGAGTTCTCGATAAGCCAGTTGTCTCTATTAAAAAGTGAAATTTAAAATGCAGCAAACCTTTAATTTAATTGTAGTCTGTAACTACTACTGTGACCTGGTACATACTAGAACTCAATCTACTGCATTTTAATTTCCTGCAGATATAAATTAGCTTGTCTGATAACTGGGATGATAAGTGCAGGATGTAATATTCCGAATAATTCATTTCTTCTTTCCACCTTTTAGAGTAACATACAGATGACACATAATATTGCTGTGTGAATGGGATATCACTCAGCCCTTCTGTGCACTACATGGGGAATCCAATGGGGGTAAAGCCGGCCATGCAAAGGTCAGATTCCTGCTGTGATCTAGCAGCCCTGTCAATGGACCATTAATCAATTCTAAATTGAGTGGACCAAAAACAATCAATATTGAGAGTAGCCTTCAAAAAACCCTAACTATTATGTTGCAAAATTTCAGTAGATTGTAGATATCTGAGACCTTTCAATTGATTTCTGTTCACTAGGAGCATGAGCACATATGGTTATCTTCACGTTAGTGTTGCTCTGCTTGGTTCCAGCAATATTTCACTGGACAGAGACAGGGCTGGTTTTAAGGGAAGGGGTCAAGCTTGGAAATTGATTAGGACCCCCATATTGTCCAGAGCACCATTTGAGAGAATGTCAGGGGGTGCTGTGCATTTGGGGCCCCATATTTTGCCTAAAACGTTCCCTGCTCATAGGCTAAAGTTCAGGTCTGGCTGAAGCTGAACCAAAGTTTTACCGCTTGGCTAGCAAGCATTTATTAGCCCATAGCGGTACATAGAAGCTGTACCAGTTGTTCTAGTGTTGGTACATTGTACAATGCTATGATTTATGGTTCTGCATCACAATGGAGCTCAATCATATCCCAGAGCACAGTGGGAAGATGTTCATCAAACAATTCGATTGTAAATGTCTTTTAAAAACTGGAAACGTGTGATCTGTGAAGATGTTGGGTCAAACTTCATGAAAATCGATGTTTTGCAGACAATGAACTTGTTTTATTATCTGTGCCATAGTCACCAAGGGCTGTCATCAGTAATAAAGCTGCATACACACGTGCAATAATATTTGTTGGAAAGGATCTTTCACAATCGTTTCCAATGACTAGCATTGCATGATGCATGAACGAGTGCTGTACATACTGCTCTATGGAGAGAGGAGGGGGAGAATGACGGAGTGGCACCCCGCTGCGCGCTCTCCCCCTTCCCTTTCTTTAGGATCGTTAGCCGTCCATTGTCTGTGGATCTGCCAGGACAGTCGTTCGGATGACTGGCGCTGTACTACACACGGCAGATTCTCGCCCGATATCGGCCCTGAGCTGATTATCGGGCGAGAGCCGTTGGACGTGTGTACGTAACTTAACTCATCATCTATTGTTTAATAACTCTCACACTGACGCTGAATATTGTTATGTTCCAATCAATTGAAATGCTGGTACACATTGGGCCTGATTTATTAAAGCTGGAGAGGTTACACTTTCATCAGTAAGGCTGGGTGATCCAGCAAACCTGGATTTATTGAATGCCATTTGGTTTTGGTTAGCAAAAGTTTTCAGTCTTGGTCCTGAACCATATCCATTCCCTGTTTGCTGGATCCGCCAGGTTCACAAATGAAAGTGTATCTTCTCCAGCCTTGGAGAGCTTTATTAATTCTGGCCCATTGTCCGGGGTCCAGATTGCCGGGGGGGTGTACACACATTGCTGGTTACAAACAAGATTTGAGTAATTGAGTCATGCAGGGGTTAATTAAAGAGGGATTTCAAACCCTTGTTGGATTGTGGCAGGAAATTTAAGGGGAAATATTGCATGTTCTCTATATAGGAATAAACAAATCTTCCTCTACTTACTTTGTAACCTTGGTTTTTAGTTGTAACCAGAGTAGGTTAATGTCTATGGGCCCTTTCCTGGTTGGCAACACCCAGGGTGCACTGTAGTAGTTGCAGGAATCAGCACCAGGGGTAACCAGATTTGTAGGCGGCTGCAATTGTGGTGCAAATCCTCAAACAACAACTGCACAGCCAAATGCAACTTCTGGGAACCGCACCACAATCTGCCACAGCTGTTCAACCACTTGCAAAAAATGGTTCCTAGCTACACCCATACACGCCAATTTGTTTTGGATCATGGTAATGCCATGGCAAAACGCAGGTCAGCACGGGTGTGAAATGGCTCTATCCCTTTATCGGGAAGAGCTGCCAACACCACCTGAACCCAAACTGTGTAACAATGCTAATATTCCTATACACACAGCCTATGGGGCAGCTCCAAGGCTAGAGAAGATACAGATTATTCAGTGACGCTGGGTGATCCAGCAAACCTGGAATTGATCTGGTTTAGGCTTCAAAACATTTGTTAGCAAATAGCAAATAACTTTGAAGAAATCCATTCCAGGTTTGCTGGGTCACCCAGCTTCACTGGTGAAAGTGTATCCTCTCCAGCATTGAAGAGCTTTAATAAATCAGACCCAATGTGTTGTTTTTCAGAGAATTGGGAATTGCGATGATGTTCCTTTTAAATTCATCTTTTATTTCTGCAGATTTCCTTAAAACAATACCATGCAGTGGCCTTTTTATTTTGGTTGTCACCACCAACAAACCCGCCCCCCGTAAATACTGTGCCGCCATTGCTGGAGTTCCTGTAGGTAGTGGCTGTAGATAGTCTGCAGGGGTTCAGCTTTTCTGAGTAATTGGAAGAAAAGTTATTTATGATACTCTTGCTTCAGCAAACTCATGTAAAATTTACACTGACATTAATAGTAACAGCAAAGTGTTCTGGTTCATTGATCCGGGAGCATTCAGAGTGATCACAGTGCAGTGATTTGGTGTAAAAGGCAATAGCTGCACCGTTGTGTCGGATATGTCTTTAATGCTCCCCTTTCAGGGTCCCGAAATCCCTGCAGGGTCATTATCTGCATGGGGTTTGTATGTCCTTCCTGTGGTTTATGGATTTCCTTTCACATCCCAAAGCCGTAATGTTAGGATCATCAGGTAGTCCATGGATAGAGCAGGACTGATGTGGATAGTTCTGTGTAACCTGTAGCCCTCCATGGTATATATCATTATGTATTTAAAGAGAACCTGTAATGAGAATGTACATTGTTGACCTCTGTAGATATAATGGGGTATTATATTAAAAGTAAATGTGGCTGCTTGCATGCACAATATGTCAATGTTGTGTCTCCCCGGGTACTTCACTGATATCCGGCGAGACTCTACTCCGACTCTACTGCAGCAATGGTTGGTGGCAAGACCCCCAGGGTGCCATCACTTCTACTTCCAGTCCTCATCAAAGCACCTTGTCAGCTATATCTCCTGTCATCATTTGTATACCAATATACCTGGAAGAGATGACAACAATGCTGGAATTTAACCACTGACTTAGCAGAGTTGTCAGGAAAACAAGGAGAGGTACAAGGATCATATAAAAAGAATGGCAAACTGGAAAATGTGCTGGGCATGAATTATTAAAGTTCTCCAAGACGGGGGAAGATAGATTGTCATAGGAAAACTTGGGTGATCCAGAGCTCATTCGTTCATCTGTCACTAGAAACAAGCAACAATTGTCTAATGTCCATCAGACGTGCACGAGGCTTAAAGCGCACCTAAACTCAGAAATTTCACTTTACATAAAAGGGTAGATAAGCCTTTTATGTTAAGAAAAATGATTTTTTTTTGTGCAACACCCTTTTATTTTTTTTTTAAAAGGCGATCAAGAATGAATGGGAGCGCAAAGCATCCCGGGAGGCTCTTGGGCGCTCCTTCTGCACATGCCCACACATCTCAGTCATGCGCAGGCGCCTTTTCGTGTAAAGAGAAGAACTTGCTGATCTCACGCATGTGCAGTGAGATCCTCAAGTTTTTTTTCCAACCTACATCACCAGATCTCCACCTGGGTCAGGTGACGTAGGAAAAAGAACCCAGAAGAAGAGGTGTAGGTGGCAGCACCGGCTTCGGGACGGATGCTGGAACGACGCGGGATCCGATGGGAGACACCCCCGGATGGATCGGACTGTCCTGCGGGGTTGAAATATAAAGGAACGCTACAACCATTGCTGTATAATAAGTGATTACTGTAATTTGTTATCATAGTGATCACACGGATATGAGCCAATCAATAAAGCTCCTGACCACTTCCAGGGGATGTCATCCGTCCAATGAGAGCAAATCCCAGGTGCTTGGTATGTGTGATTGTGTGCTCACAGCAAACTTAAGTAGATAAATTAAAGGAATGTCAGGAATAAAAGTTTAATGACTCACTGTTAATTTCAATAGGCGTGGGTGCCTAACAGGTAAGTAAGACACAAAAAAAAATAAATCCCAACTCTACTTTATACTTTTTTTGGCATAACAGCATCGGGTTCCTTATATTTGCCATATAAATAAAAGCCAACCATTGTAAAAACTCCCCTTCAATGTTACGTTCCCTGAATGCTATCATTGCAAGTATTAACCCTTTATGATTCTGGATAACAGATATCTATAAATATTTTAGATATTAGATTATATTTGTCACAATCCTCTTAGATTGCAAGCTCTGTTGGTCAGGATTCTCTCCTCCTCTCTTGTCATAGTTTATACTTGTCTAAGATGCGTTTGTCATCTTCCACCCCTACCTACTGAACTACGCTACGCTAATATGTTGGAGCTTTATAAATAAATGATAATATTATATTAAAGGTTGTATTTATAAAATAGTGAATCTGACATTCCCTTAAACATTCCCTGGTGGGAATCAAATACTGCCTTTGAAACGCATGGACCTGGAAGATTCCAACTAGGGAGGAAATGTCTGATTTTCTGATTTATAAATAGAGCCCTTAAAGTATAATAATCAATAAAAGTATAATAACTATATTATTATTATATTGGGATTTTTTTTGTTCTCTTTACAAAAAAAAAAAATAAGGATCTTGATTTGCATTTAATTTTCAAATCTCAATGAAAATAAAATCTCTGTTTTCTTTTAAATAGGATGCTTGTCCTGGTATTTCAGCTTTGTGAATTGATCCTACTGGAAGAAGAAGAGCTCCGACGCTGATTGTATCACACTGATTTCAAGGATGCGGTGCAACATCAGCAACAAAATCAGCTGGGGATGCGAAGCCTTGAAGCAGCAGCCAGAGCAGAGGATGCATGTTGGTGGTTAAGGGGTTAAGGCAAGCAAGGGCTCCCCCTTTGGGTGAGCTGCTAGAAGTGCAGGCAGCATGAGATGCTGTGCAATACATACAGCGAACAGGCTACTCTGAACACATCAGCTCTCTCTGTGACCAGGAGAAGAGTGCCACTAGGCACAGCAGGTGAGACTTTTGGCTTTGTATGGTAGTCGGTGGCACCATTGTCCCTTTATCTTGTGCTTGCTTTTGTAGAAGGAGGGGGTCAGGCTTTGGGAAGCGGTTATGGTGGGTGATCTTGGAAGACCCCACAAGTCTATTTTTATTTTCCTCTTAGAAAAAAAAGACTGCATGGACCACTAGTGATGGGTCTGCATGTGGGTGATCTTGTACAGATTTTGGAAATAAGTTGTGATTTTTGTGTGGGAAGGATGCTGCTTGGGTGGGGACTTTGTGGGTTACAAAGTATTATAGGAAATTATACCAAGGTGAAGGGTGACGGCTAACAGCATAGCTGCCAACACTCTCCAATCATTATTAGCAAGAATTTACAGATGAGTTACTATATATCATCACAGCATCATCTACACAACCCTACCTGGATTAATCACAGGCAAAATGTTCAAAAAGCAGTAACCCTATAGCAACTTCAATCCAAATTCCAGGACTTTGCACATCATCATTACTCTTATTGAATAAACCTGTGGAGAGCTGATTAAAATCTGTTGATTAGATTAGACATTTTTTTGCATGGTGTTCATTAATAAATATTAGTTTATAAACATCTGGAAAAGATTAACAGCTGATCAGTAATAAAGCAAACAGTTCTGGATATCATGATATATTTAAAGCAGTGAATGAGACTTTCACCAGACGTTCACTGGTAGTGGATCAATCACCGTCATTTACAACACATGCATAGAAATGCACAAACAAGAAGGGGGATTAAAAATCCGGGAAAAAGAGAGTTTTCAGATATTCTAATTTCTGGGAAATGAGGATTTCCGGATAGCATTGGTACTTCCAATTATTTCCAGGGACAAAGCTTTGACATCGCTGGCTGAGAATTAGATGTGTAATAAGTGTTCTGGGCACTGTACATAGGGAGAGAGATATTGCTTTGATGGAAGGGCAGAGGTGGGGTAAATTGTTACAAATTATATTGGTTGTATTATATATTTTATAAAAAAAAAAAGTTTAGAGAATTCTGCAACATCCATCACCCAATCAGCAATCATTTTCCTCTTGTTTTCTGATTGCTGTTCAATAAGAAAAGGTGGAGACTGAGTAATATTAGTGACACAATTTTGCACATATTGTTTTTTATTGATGAAGCTGAATCAGAAGTTAAACACAGTAAGCAAATATAAAGTATTACTTGCATGAAGTCTTCTCTGAATCTGCTTTTATATAAATGATATGTTTCTTAAATGTCATGTAGAACAAAAGATAAGAATTCATGGTACAAATGAATGATTGGTATATCATGATAATATTATGTGGTGGAGTATCTAAGAGGTACAAGAATGAATAATGATTTATAAAAACTGGAGCAGTCACCCACAGCAACCAATAAGATATTTTGCATTATTTAACAATGACATTTGATTGGTTGTTTTTGATAATTGTTCCACTTTTTCTCCAGTTTTTAAAATTAGAAATTAAACAATAAAGAATGTGAAGATGAGATGATAAGATTGAACAGTGCAGGCTATCATAAAACTTGTCAGTGAATACATTAGGCGGCCATGCATGGTGCTATGATGGACAGATGTCTGAAGAAGAATGGTGGGTGACGAGACGTCTGTTCTCTGGGTGATCTTCTGTACAATTCGAGATGAGCGGTAAATGCTCTTCTTTCTATAAGGAAAAGGAAATGTTTGCCCCTGTTCTTCCGATGGGAGTATTCATTACCCCCTATAGGAATGTCCCACTGGGGGTCCCAGAGATTTCTCTTATGGGGATCAGCTACACCTGGAATTTTTAATCACTTGCTGACGGGTCATTAACCTCATTCAAAATTCATGATTTTGATACAAAACAATGCTATTGTAAGCAAAGGGATAATCCCTGAACTAAGAGGCAGAGCAATTCATGTGCTGCTCAATCTTAAGTGACAACTGAAGATGTGAGCGTGGATATTGTATGTTTAGAGGACATATATAGAGATTGTGGTTATATACAGTCCATGTGACAACTGATATTGTATGTTTAGAGGACATATATAGAGATTGTGGTTATATACAGTCCATGTGATAACTGATATTGTATATTTAGGGGACATATATAGAGATTGTGGTTATATACAGTCCATGTGACAACTGATATTGTATGTTTAGGGGACATATATAGAGATCTTGGTTATATACAGTAAATGTGACAACTGATATTGTATGTTTAGGGGACATATATAGAGATCTTGGTTATATACAGTAAATGTGACAACTGATATTGTATGTTTAGGGGACATATATAGACATCTTGGTTATATACAGTCATTGTGAGCATACATACTGTATGTTTAGGGGACATCCTGGATATAAGATGTAAGTTTAGGTGATGTTTGTACAGGGAATATGAATACAGATCCTGGTGTTATACAGAAGATGTGAGTTTGGGCACTGCATGCATCATAGGGAATATAAATGGAGATCCTGGCTTTGTGGAGGAGATATAACTATGAATGTTGTATGTGTATGAATGAAGATGTTGACTATATACAGGAGATGTGACTGTATACATATAGTGTATGTATAGGGAATATGAATGGAGATCCTGGTTTTGTACAGAAGATTTAGGTGTGGACGTTGTATGTGTTGGAGACATAAATGGAGATTATATTCAGGAGATGTGACTGTATATATATATATATATATATATATATATATATATATATATATATAAAATATATAGTGTATGTGCATGTGATTATATTCATTAGATGTGAGTTCTGTATCCCAACATCCCAGCTTTGTGCAGTAAATTTGAGTGTGAATACTGTTTGTGTAGCGAACATGAATTGAGATCCTGATTATTTGCAGGAGATTTAAATTCTGTATGTATAGGGGACATGAATGGAGGTCCTAGTCTTGTACAATAGTGTCAATACTGTATGTGCAGGGGACATCAATTAGGATCCTGATTATATACAGGAGATGTATGTTTAGTATGTGCAGGGGACATGAATGGAGATCTTGATTATATACAAGAAATTTTATTTCTGTATGTGTAGGGGACATAAATGGAGGTCCCAGTTATATACAGGAAATTTGAATGTGTGTATGTACAGTACATGCAAGTACAATAATGCTCACAAATGTGAATCCCAATATTGTACAGGATCTTTAGGTTTGGATGCTGTAGGGTAAACTAATGCAGATTTTAATTATATACAGAAGCAATGAGTGTAGGGAACAAGAATAGGGATCCTGATTATGTACAAATGATGTGAGCATAGATTCCATATGTCTAGAGACATAGATGGAGATCTTGAATATATATAAGAAAAGTAAGTGGGGATATTGTATATATAGGGTGCATGAATGGAATACCTAATTTCATACAGGGGATGTGAGTATGGATATTGTATATGTAGGGTGCAGGAATCACTTAACCATATACAGGAGATGTGAGTTTGGATATTGTATAATCAACAATTTGTAATGGAGAAGCCTCTGGTAGAAAGTGCTATGGATCAGATCCAAAAGATATGAAATAGTATGCGACATCAATGGTTGAAAGCCCTAACTTAATTTTTTATTATCATTGTATTTTCACGCTTGTTTCTTGTATATAATGAGATTAAAATCTAAAAGTATAAAATGACTTTATAGACTAACAATTTTATTTATATTAGGATACTATTGGGATGTATATGCACTGTTTGTCTATATGTTCCATTAGTTAGTTACATTATTTATATTTTTGTAGCCCTGATGAAGTGGTAACCCCCCGAAATGTGTTAACTTCTTTCTTTCAGTTATATTATGATAAGAATAGACTTGAAACTATTGCACTTTAAAACACACAATTCTAACAATTTTCAATCTTAACATTGAACAGATTAAAATGTTAATATTTAATAAATCCCTTTTCCGGCTAGTAGGCTTAAGTGCTGGTTAATTTATGTTCCCCTTACTTAGTATGGGAATGAAGCATGAGAATAGCCTAACAGTCCATTTAAAAGAAGATACAGTCATAGTCTACAAAGGAATTACTCTATGAATTCTTCATAGTTGGGTGTCCCTTTTACCTAAATATAATCCACCCTCCCATTTGTCCATGGCACAATCCAGGTGGTGGCTATATCACCATTGCAACTTATGGATGCTAAACGCTGGCATGCAAAAGCTTTATAATGCACTGGAATGAAGGCATATTGCCCAATTAGAGTTGTAATTACAAGGGCCAATTTACACAATGCATTGCCTTGGCACAACATGGTATCACACAGTAAGGCACAAGAAAAGGACTTTTATCTGAATTGGTTGCAGCGCACCTGGATGTGAATGCAAAAACATAACTTTTATCCAGTTTTAGGAAACCATAAGGGAAGCTCTGTTTGCCCGTTTTGTAGATTTACACTCTTCTTTTTTTTCTTGGTGTCTCTAAGACAGGTTGCTGGATCATCCAGGTTCTCCCATGATAGTCTATCTTCTCCAGTTTTGGAGAACTTTACTAAATCATACTCTGCACATTTTCCAGTTTGCCCATTCATTTTTATATGATTCCTGTATCTCTCCTTGTTTTCCTGGTGACAACTTTGCTAGGTCAATTGTTTAATTTCATAAATGTTGTCATCTCTTCTAGGTATATTGGTATAGAAATGATGTACACACAGAAAATAACATTGACACCAATGGTCTTTGATGCTGTAATAAATCAGACCCTTGCATTTGTCATCAGAGCAATAGGTGCACGACAATCCTATATAGGGAATAGTGGTTTTGAAGACTACTTTCTGGGATAAAAATGTTTATTTTGGAGTGATTTCCTCCAATTTCCTCCTGCTAGAAGTGAAAGGAATGTTGATTTGTCAGCTACTCTAGTGGTGCATTGGGGTGCCCTTTGTAGTAAATGGCATGGCGCTGTACGGCAGAGTAAAACATGGGTTTAAAGTGCACCCACAGGTCAGAATAAACTCTATGATCATTTAAAGCCACCCATATGATTTGATTGTCCTGTCGTTTACACATTTACTGAATATGAAGTGCAGGCGCTGCTAAAATAAACCATTACAGGGCATTAGTATTAGCACAGCTAAAGCAGAAAGTACATCAGATAGTAATATGAGTGTGCAGCCTAATATATACCTGTGAGCTGTATAATGCAGAGGGGTAGATGGAGATACAATTAGATCAGAGCACCGCTAGACATTTGGCTGTCATTGCATGAAAACTGCTGACTGAATGAAAGCATTATAACATATTAATATTATAATATGTTTTGCTGTGTTTTGTAATTAAATTATGTATTGTTTCTAAAACACGCTGTATGGTTTAATATAGACTGCAGTATAAAACCACAATGGGCTTTGCTCAGACTAGATCATCGGGATGTTACATTGGAAGAATGTGAATCTTTTCCTTTACACCTCTAGTCGTGCAAAGTGAACAACATGTTCCAGCCCTCCGATTGACAGCTGCCTTAACCAGAGGACGGCAGTGCACAGCTCCCCTCCCATTACCACCAAATAGTTTATGTGACCAGGGAGGACAAATCAGAGCACTTTACCTGCAAAAGGGGTGGTCAAGAAGTGGGGTTTCACCAAAGTTTGGGTGACACCTAAATTACTGTCTATTGGCCTGTAAAAGTCTATTTGCAATATATCACTCACTGCACCAATACTTTCATGAATAGTACTTGTGAACCAATATCAATACATGTGTGAGAATAATTAAGTAATTAAAGCTTCCATTTGGCTGCTGGCAAACCTCTTTGCTGTTGAATGCTTCAAAATTCAGATGGGCCCTTGGCATCCTCCCGGGGGGCGTATAGTTTAGATGACCATGAGTTACCACACAATGGATGACATCAACTCTAATGATACCACTACTAGGCCAAGTCTTGATGGGGGAGGGGGTGGTTTGCATGACTTGCAGAAGAAATCTTTTGCTAAACACAGCTGAGGTTGTGGGTGATCTTAAGAGCTGAGCTCTTCTGCAACCTCTTGTAACACTTTAATGACCAATACAAACGCTGCAGTTGTTTCTTTTTGCATATCAAAGCACAGCTTGCTCCAGAAGTTATGGAATGTCTAGGCTCCATAAAGATTTTCTTTTTGCTTTGTTTGTGATTAACTCACAGTGAGGATTTTATACAATAACTGACACCACACTGCCTAATAATATGTTGAGACAAACATCTGTCCTAAATGCATTTATTAAAATAATGTACCTGGTCTGACTTACATACAAATTCAACTTAAGAACAACCCTACAGTCCCTATCTCGTATGTAACCCGGGGAATACCTGTAGATACAATTTATTTGTTTAAAACAGTGATTTTCAACCACTGTGCTGTGGCACACTAGTGTGCCGTGAAAGATCTTCTGTTGTGCTGTGGTAAATGATCCAAGTCAGGGGTGGATCGCCAAGGCTACGTGAGCCAATTGGGAAGCCCTGAAGCCCTGACGCCCACTCTCATGATAGCAAGAGTTGCCATTAATCCTGGCTTGTGGTAGCACCGGACCCATAGCGTGACAAAGGAATACAGAGGCTGCTCTCGCTCTCTGTTCTCCCTCTTTTTGGGTGTCATATTGCACCTTAGCTAGAACTTCTTCTTTTGTACAGTTGACAATCAAAAATCCGTCTATCGATAATCTGGTTCTTTCAGCTTTCCAGCATGCATTTCAGCTTTCCGGAGCGCATTTTCAATACAGGGACTGTAGTATACTGTTTGGCCACTTATGTTTTGATGGCGCTGTTCTGCGGAAACAGCTGTTAGGTCTTGCTTGCTACGCTAAATACACGTTGAGACGTCCCAGGGAAGGTGCGTCAAGAGGAAGGCTGGCTTGTGTGTGGAGGTAAGTATAACCTTCAAAAATCCAGAATTTTCGAAAATCCTGCACTCCTCAGGTTGTTTTGAATGTCAACTGTACTGTAAAGTCCCTCACTTTTTCTTTTACTAATATTTGTTAATTTCGGTATGTAGCAGGTGTAATTTTGTTGAATTAAATGTGGAAGTCCCCAGGTTTGTTTCTTTAATGCACAGTGTTACACTTATGCACAGCTAATGGAGTTATTGGGCTAGTAACATTTAAAACTATTGAAGTCAGGAGTTTGCACATGTTCATTTGTTTTTATTATTTAAAGTGAACTATAATCTTTAAAGTGGAACGAAAGTAAATAAATAAAAATAAATAGTAAAAAAATAAATAAATAAAGAGATGTATTGTGCCATACATGTTCATGCTGTTATGCAAAGTAAACAATATATATATATGTTTATGTATATGTTTAGCATTTTTATTGTTGGTAGATTATTTTGACTTGGTCATTTTTAAAGTAGCTCACAAGCCAAAAAAGTGTGGGTACGCCTTAATGTAAAAAATGTGCCGTGCCTCAAAAAAGGTTGAAAAACAGTGGTTTAACATTTTTATATAGGTATATTGTACATAGGAATACCAAGAGGGACAGGGACATTTGGTTCCAAAAAGGGGACATTCCCCCCAAATAATGCATGCTGAAAGCTATGATGACTAGTTAGACCCCATGGGCTGCTGGGAACAAGATGCAACCTTTGCTATCCAAGTTCTGCACATCAGCACAGGACCCTCATCAGACTTTTCTGGGCTTCATACTAAGAAACTTTCCGGGACTCCCTTGTCTAAAAGTTCCAGCATTGCAAAAGTCAAACTCTTTTGATCGGGGCTTGGTACAGATGTACCCCTAGTCCACCCTGATGGCTGCCTGCATCCGCATTACCCACTGTTAAGGTCTTCCTGGCTGTGTTTGCTTGTTGAAAAAATCCCAAACTACCTAGGTGAACAGCAAATATACCACGCTGTATCAAACAAGGACTGTCTGTGCCCACTGGACTGGACCTATAACCAAAACATCACTTTTGGATAGAGCAACCCTTCAGATAGAACCCTGCAATGGGCAATGTTTCTCAGCACTCATGGTTTTTCGAATGCAGTTTTTATTATTTATCAAGCCCAGAGATTTCAGCAGCAGCTCATCCTTGGACACGTTTTATAATATTGTATGTATGTTGTACACTTGTGTTTGTGTGATCGATACATTTAGCTGGAAGCTGATCCTATACATGTTACACGTGTACGAGGGGGTGCTGAGAAGTTCCTGGCTTTGCCCAGAAAGAAGAGAGCCAGAGTTATGAAATAACACATTTATTCCACATATTCCCCCCTGAGACTGATGCACTTGGTACAGCGTAGTTGCAGCTTTTCTAGACCCTTCAAATAAAAGTCCTTTGGTTGGGTTGCAAACCAGCAGCATCTTTAAAGTCAGAAATGTCCTCAAAACGTTGCCCCTTCAGGTGTTTCTTCAAATTCAGAAACAGATATTAGTCCAAAGGGGCCAGGTCAGGTGAGTAGGGGGGATGGTGGACCAATTGGAAACCCAGGGTGTTCAATTTGGCAGCCACAACGTTGGACTTGTGCGCAGCTGCATTGTCCTGCAAAAAAAGAATCCCTTTGGTCAACTTTCCACGGCATTTCGTCTTAATTGCCTCCTTCAGCTGGTTCAGGAGGTTAGCATAATACTGTCCAGTGATACTAGAGCCCTAAGGTAGGTAGTCCACTAAACGGACGCCATTGCTTTTTTTGGCCGATTTCTAGTTTGGGAACTTCTTCGGCCGCGGAGACCCGCTGTGTCGCCATTCCTTTGACTGTTCCTTGGTTGCAGGATCATAGATGTGGAGCCAGGTTTCATCCTCAGTCACTAACCTAGCCAAAAAGTCCTGTGCAGCTTCAAAATGGGCCAAAACGGCTTTGGATGCTTCAACTGTTCCTTCTTCTGATCACTGTTCAAACATTTCGGCACCCACTTCGCTGAATGCTTGCACATGTCTAGGATAGTGGTGATAACAAATCCAACACGCTCCCGTGAGATGTCAAGTATCTGGGCTATCTTTTTTGCGGAAATTCGCTGGTCCTCCATTATCAGCTCATGGACAGCATCGCAGGTTGCCGGGTCAGTTGAGGTTGGGGGGGGGGCGCACTGCGGGGTTCATCTTTAACCGTGAAATGCCCGGTCTTGAAACGAGATATCCAGGTTATGACAGTGCTGTAGGAAGGACACTTCTCCCCCAGTGTTTGTGACATCTCAGTGTGAATGTCATTTGCTGACTTTCCTTGGAGAAACAAAAACTTCATGACGGCCCGTAACTCCAACAACGTGAAACTTGCTTGTGCCTCCGCCATCACAGCTTCTCACTAAAAGAAAAAAGGAATCACAAAGACCTGATATTTGCACAGTTAAATACTAAGATATTAGGCTGTCATATGTCCCCACACTCTTTTTCTATTTCATCTGAAAGGGGGCAAAGCCAGGAACTTCTCAGCACCCCCTGGTACAATGAAGAATGGGGGCTGACGCACAAAAGCTGCTTTTTAATATGAATTCTAAGATGTGCTGGTGAGTCAATGCTGATTTGATCTATCATTGTTTATGAGTCATTGTGCAAAATACGTGTATGTATCACTATCAGTGTGCTGGATTCTAACACGTGTGATCTGTTACACTGCACAAAGCACATTCATTGCACATTTTATTCACATGGATAGGTTTTTCTTCATTGCCTCAAGATTGCCTACTTTTTTTTACTGATCCCGATGTAATGCTGTAAATAACTGAATGGTTCAAGACAGCTTACTGCCCGCAATCTGTATGTGTTTATCATGCAAAGAAGTATTACAGGAGACCCACATACAGAGAGATGTATGTATACTGGTTATAAATACATATTGAATAAACATCATCAGGATGTGCATTCTTATTTTGTGCAGTTGTATGTTTCTTACAGATCTGTGCAACATGTAAAGGAGTTGTTGGAAAAAGACCAGTCACTGCTGCTCCCTCTCTATTGGCAGGATGACTGGTCTTGTATCCGCCCCCTTGTATTTTTAGGCAGGTATATCATAGACAGAGCTACTGGCAACCCCCCTGCCATAGTGATTAAAAAGTGGGACTGACCCACTAGGCTGGAGTGACCCTTAAAATAGAACCCTGCAATGGGCAATGTTTCTCAGCACTCATGCTGTTTCGGATACAGTTTTTATTATTTATCAAGCTCAGAGGTTTCAGCAGCAGCTCATCGTTAGACATGTTTTATAATATTGTATGTATGTTGTACACTTGTGTTTGTGTGATCGATACAGCTAGCTGGAAGCTGATCCTTTACATGTTACACATGTTTGGTGTTCAGTTTGGCAGAGCCCAGAGGTTTTAGATGCAGTTCATCCCTAGACATTATGTGTTATAATGTTGTATGTATTTATGCAGGGCAGGGATATAGAGCCTTTTTTATTAAAGCTCTCCAAGGCTGGAGAGGATACACTTTCAGCAGTGAACCTGGTTGATCCAGCAAACCTGGAATGGATTTCTTCAAAGTCATTTGCTAGCAAATGTTTTAAATCCTGGAGCAGATCCATTCCAGGTTTGATGGATCACCCAGTTTCACCGATAAAAGTGTATTCTCTCCAGCCTTGGAGAGCTTTAATAAATCAGGCCCATGATCTCTGTTACTTGTATAGGATAATATTTGAGCTTGCTAAAGATTTTGGTGCACACAAGTGAGTTTTTTACATATATTTAAAGGAAAAATTCTGCACCCGGGGATCAGATTTAATGATTTTTAAGGACAACATAACTGGAGTAAATGATGTTCTTTGACATTAGCCTGGCTGCAGCATTAAGGAGTAAATAAACTGAAACAGGACTGGTGGCAGTAGAGAATTGTAACAAGATGGATGGTTGTATTTGTGACAACGCCTGCTGGGATTTTCAGTTCCTGAAAAGCTCGGGGGAATTTATTTATTATTATTATTATTAAACAGGATTTATATAGCGCCAACATATTACGCAGCGCTGTACATTAAATAGGGGTTGCAAATGACAGACAGTGACACAGGAGGAGAGGACCCTGCCTTGAAGAGCTTACAATCTAGTAAGTGGGGGAATTTTCACACAATAGGAGGGGGAATGTAGGTTACCCTTCCCTTCTGTCATTCTCTCACAATTGCACACACTTCTAACCCCATGACGTTAAAGCAAATCACAGATTTTTTTTCTTGTATCAGCTCAGATATTTATAGACACGATTTATAATTAGAAACACATGGTATATGGTGCGAGGTGGGATTCTCCTGAACATCATTGCACAAGTTTTCTATCAAGGAGAAAATCTGCATGGGAATTCCTGATCATAGTGTAAGTGCGAGAATGACGATCTTATCATTTATATCTTGTATTACAGGTTGATGCATTTTAATCTGAACAGATATATTCAGGTTTGGGCTGACTGTTTTATTTCCCTTTGATCTGTTTATGCATTGTGTGATTCTCATATCTTTAGGTCAGTTGTATCCTTCAACAGATTTATTTTTATTAATCCCCACCTTACTATGTACAAATGATTATAGCTTTTGGTTGCAAACTGGCACAGCCAATCACAGAGAGAGATATTTGGGAAGATCTAATGATTTATTAAAGCTCTCCAAGGCTGGAGAGAATACACTTTCATCAGTGAAGCTGGGTGATCCACCAAACCTGGAATGGATCTGGTCCAGAATTGAAAACGTTTGCTAGCAAATAGCAAATGACTTTGAGGAAATCCATTTCAGGTTTGTTGGATAACTCAGATTCAATGGTGAAAGTGTAAGCTCTCCAGCCTTGGAGAGCTTGAATAAATCAGTCACAATAATTCTTTCCAAGCTTCAGGGAAATAAATCTGCAGCCAAATGAATGGAACTTCTTACCACTGTGTTTCTCGACCAGGGTTCCTGCAGACGTTGCTAATAGTTCCTTTGTCTGTTAGTACCCTGGACGTCCCATATCAGTGTAACCTACGCCAATGGTCTATTTGGCTCTCTGTAAGAGTGACATTCTTCCTATGGCCAGCAATGTAAGAGGCATTCATCCCACTGACCACCATGCTAATTGCCCAGGAGGACAGGAACAGAGATGGGAATAATGGCAGGTCAGAATAGAAATAGGCTACATTCAGTCAAGCAGTGACAACACGTTCTTGGATGGCTCTTGGAACCTTGGCAAACCCAACCGCTGCACTGGTTCTCAATGAATCGGAGTTTTCACATTTGACTACGAGTGCCGTCTACCATCCTTCCTCATTCTACAGCCACGAATGGGACGCTACGTATAGCATCATATCCACAGGCCCGATTTACATGCATGAGAAAGCCATATTCAGGCTGCAACCTTACTACTAATTTTGACTTAAACTGTAAAATAGATCTTGTTACTAAAGCTCTCCAAGACTGGAGAAGATGGACTATCATGGGGGCACCTGGGTGATCCAGTAATTTAGAATGAATTTTTTCAAACTCGTTCTACTAGTTGGCAATGGTTTTTAATCCTGGAACAAATCCACTCCAGATTCGCTGGATCACCCAGGTTCCCCTATGATTCTCTACTATTAATAAATTGAGCCCATTTTTTACCTTCGGGTGCTATTTCTATTACAGGAATATTTGTACAACAATATAACCAGGTACTCTATAATCATTTTAATTCTCATTTTCTCTTCTGATTCCCATATTGGAATTGGTGCTGATTTGTCCTATGATCGTATAGTTGTTGACCTTAGCTGAGGATTATGGTTGGGTTTCCACCCATGGGTCAGTAGGCACACAAATTGATGAAGCAAAGAAACACTTTTTCCATAGGATGACCTCTATGAGAATGTTTTGTAACTGCCCCTACATGGCTTAGGGACACTGTCTATATAATTTATAAGGAATGATAGTCTTCCCAATTATCATGGGGAAGAGAACTTCTCAAAGAAAACTTTTCCTCCTATTGTTGCAATCCTGTTGTGTTTTAAGGTAAATCCGGCCCTGCTGCAGACCATTATTTCCCAGAATCAGAAAGTAAATGTATTTGTAAATCCAAAAGCTACAGCTAGAAATAGTTAGTCTTTCATCTTGTTTTTTTTTTTTCCCAAGACAAACCACGAATCCCTGGAAGTGGAGATACAAAACAAAGACATAAAAGAAAAATCACAACAAAAGAATAATACATTTCCTCCATAGAACAATAATTACACTGTACACAATCCACAAAAACTTATCGACAGAAATTTAGTTTCATCCTCGCTGTCAGTGTAAAAAGTATGGCGCTGTTTTCTAGCCACCGATTGGTTGGGAATGATCAGATTTGGTTGCCTATGAAGGTAGCGCAGCTGTCTGTATATTGTCCTCGTCTTCGCATAGACAATGGCACACACACATTGCTGATCCTTCATGACATGTGTTGGCTTTGCTGTTCACATGACACAATACACTGCGCTCCTTCCCTGATATATACAATTCTCTTTGATGATGTCTTCCTGCTCTTCACATACTGATTGTAATACAATGTGGCCCTTCTCTGCTGTTTATTCCTATTTAACTCTGCACCAATGATTGTCAGATACTATTAGGCTGTTCTGGAGATGGGGATGGGGGGTTGTTATACTGTTGTACTGTATAAAAAATTCTGTTCTGACTGAGGTTCTGAAACTCTGCTCAGTGTGAGATCCTGTAATTCTTATTGTGAGATGCAGGTCTCCTCTTCTGTTTCTAACAAGTTATCATTCTGCTCTGTTCTCTGTGATTTATTTATGTGCCCTGTATTTGCCATTTATTGTATTTATATAGCGCCAACATATTACATAGAGCTTTACCATAGTCCAAAGTCATATCACTAACTGCTGAGAGGAGCTCTCAGTCTAACCCCCCACCATAGTCATGTCTGTAACAACCTAATTAAACTGTTTTGTTCTTTGGAATGGGGAATGAACCTGTCTCCGAGGTGCTAGATTCTTTCTTTTCCTCTTGTTTTTAGTTGATTTCAAATGCTGAAACTCTTCTCTCCTGGTTGTGAGATGCTGGGAGTTTGCTAGTTGTGGAATGCTAAAGCTCGGTTCTTCTGGTTGTGAGATGCTTTAACTCTGCTCTGCTGGTTGTGAGAT
>NC_092866.1:12520102-12535945 GCF_032062135.1 Pyxicephalus adspersus | reverse complement strand
GCTCTGCTGGTTGTGAGATCCTGGAGCTCTGCTCTGCTGGTTGTGAGATGCTGGGACTCTGCTCTGCTGGTTGTGAGATGCTGGGACTCTGCTGGTTGTGAGATGCTGGGACTTTGCTGGTTGTGAGAACCAACAGAGCTGAGTGCCAAATTGTGAAATTTTGGCTTTCAGCTTTGTTCAATGCTAGAGATCTTTTCCACTGGTTGTGTGAATGCTGTAACATTACCTTTCTGAATGTGAGTCGCTTTAATTCTTTTGCGTATTTTCAAAAGCTGGAAGCTCTGACTGTGAGATGCTCCAGTTGGTTGTGAGATGCCAGACATGATTTATAAATTTCAACCTGTACAAACCATTTTACCATGAAAGCTAACCCAAAGATAATATTATATATATTAAAAATTAGTAGCCTCAGAACTCCCAGCTGACCCAACATTACCTAAAAGGGCTGATCCAGTTGGCTCTAACAGCTACTTTAATACCCAGAGGCGATTCCTGGACTCATTGTGATCCTTGTATTCTTCTTGTTCCCTTTGATCAGTCACATTACTGACTTTCTTCCTAGCACATTGAGACAAATAGTGAAGAATGATACCACTACTGATCAGGGACTATTGTCTGCCTTGCTTCAGCATAATTCACTTTACTACAATGTTAACCTACTGATGTAATTTTGGGTTATGGTGGGTTCAGATCTGGGATTCTGCAGCTCTCCTTTTTTCTAACCATAACTTATGTAAGCAGTCCATTGCAATATTGAACAATTGTATATATATAACCTTTGCATTGTCTGGTTCAAACTATGTCTTCAAAAAATTTAAAAAAGATCCATTTTGCAAACTGAAGTCACTATACATATATATATATATATATAGTATATATATATACAATCAGATTTACAATCCTTAATATTTGACAAATGTGTTGTTTGCAGTGGTGTCATTTTATTCAGTGTAGACAACCCACATAGTATTGTTTTTTGTTGTTGTAGATGCTCATGCAATCCCTTTAAGGCTTAATAATACTTTACGTTTGTTTTCTGTCATTTCTTTTACATGGTCATATCTTTTTAAGAATATTCTGTCTTTTTTCTGCCGGCTGTGCAGCTGGCTTTGTAGAAATAATGATCTCCTCTCAATCCTCAAAATTCAAACCTAATGTGCGCTGTTGGCTTTGAAGTAGATGTAATGATGCAAAGTATGGAAGAGGGGAAGGGAGGCAATTCACTTGAATTGTTCCTGTATTAAGGTTTTAGTGTATTATTTCAAAGGCCATGTTTAACTTTTAGCCTTTTTCTTGCATGTTTGTTAGTATGGCAGCCAATAGATTAAAGGGAATCTGCAGCTCAGTTATCAACAATCAAGTGTTTTCATGATCATCTAGCAGAAGATGGGCATCAAATAAAACCGACATTGACCTTTGTAGCTGCAAGCACTGTGGAGTTATTTATTCTTAAACTTCACAGCATTGGAAGAAATGAAGTCTCCAAAGACCCCCTCTTTTATCTTCCCACTCAGAGCTGCTCCTCTGTGTATGCTTAAAGAATCGATTAGTGAAAGCTAGCGAGTGACTAAAAAGAGGGGGGAAATGCTGAGCTGAGCCACTGAGTCACTGCTCAGGGGAGGGAGCAGGCTGAGCTGCACTCCTGTGTCACGCTTGGGGAAGGAGCAAGAAGAGCTGAGCTGCTGTCACTGGTCAGGGGGGAAACAGGGAGAACTTCTGAGTCACTGCTTAAAGAAAACAGGCAGAAGTTAGCTGCTGAGTGGCTGCTCAGAGGGGGAGTGTGGAGAACTGAGCTGCTGAGTCACTGCACAATGAAGGAACAAGGCGGAGCTGAGCTGCTGTATTACTGCTCAGATTTGGAAGAGGCTAAGCATCTGAGTTACTGCTTAGTGGAGGCATCAGGAAGAGCTGAGCTGCTGAGTTACTGTGTAGTGGAGGCAGGAGGGAGAGCTGAGCTGCTGAGTTACTGCTCAGTGGACAGGGCAGTGAGAGCTGAGCTGCTGAGTCCCTACTTAAATATGACCACAGAGAGAAATGTAGCAAGACTATCCTATTTGTTGCAAGAGTACTGCATATATTTTCAGCTTGAGCTACTTCACTTTGTAAAAAACAAAGAACTCCAAATGAATTGCTACTTATTCTTAGATATTTAGCTGACTAAAATAAAACATCTTTTTTCTTTTACATTTTTATTTCTTTGTACTTACAATAATAAAGTAAACATATGCATGCTTGCACATTATGGCAAAAACACATCCAATTACCCGATCTTCAGTGAAAAAACAAAGATCTAAATACTTTTCCAAATTATTTAGAAAAGAAAACTCAGCAAAGTTTTCATTGCATAAGAATTTACTCCTTTGCTGTGAAATTTCTAAATAAACTCTGGTTGTTATCAGATATCATATTCAGCTGAAGGCCACCGGTATATAAGGAAAGCATGGCATAGACTTAGAATAAATCCACTTGGTTCTAAAAGGAACAAAGACACATAAAGGATAAGCTTCATTATAAATGGGGGGCTATCAAAACAACTTCTGTCTAAAGTTTAGAAATCACCAATGAGGGTCAGGCGGTGATGGAACTTCTGAATGAGCGATTGGGGTCCACAGCTGGGACCAACCATCAATGGGCCATTTATAACCTGGAGCAGCCTTTTTCTACTTCCAGGTCTTTAGGCACACCCTTCTATAATTACTATATCCACAGCTCACAGTACAATAAAGTGGTGGTCAGTGGGAAGAATTCCTCTTAAATGCTGGCTATTGGGAAGAATGTCATTCTTATAGATAGCCAAAAGATCATTGGTGTCACTTACACTGACCTGAAAGTCACAAACTGCTCATTGCTCAAGGAATCTCTTGCAACCTCTGGAAGAACCCTGGTTGGGAAATTGATGTAGAGATTTCACAAAGCTGGATTCGGAGTGTTGGAATGACTACAATAATAAAAATAAGAAACGTTATTTGAGGACGAAGTTGATAGACAGAAGGGGGTAGACCAGGAAAGTTTGATGATAGCTCCATTTTGAACTACCTGACCGTACATAGTGTTTCCTAGATTCTGAATGTGCATATCAGAACAACACAATTGAGCTCCCAGTTATATTTCTAGAGAATTTTGTTAGCCGATGCTCTGGAACTAGGAGAGAGTGTGTGCAGTCAGACAACAGTCAGACTTCATGTGACATTTGACCTCTGACTATCAATTTGCAGAATCAGCTTCAAACAAAGTAATAAATAGATGAACATAGGGAGGGGGGAAGAGTAATACAAACATGAATATTTAATAAGTAAGCCTGAACTTTTATAATTTCTGGATATTCTAAGCACTGCAGAAGCTTAGCTATTACTAGGTCTCCTAAGAGATAGTGGCTTTTGTTAGTACATAGTGAAAGCTAAAAGCCACAATCGGTGCACACTCAGGAAACTCAGTTTCCTTGGAATTGCAGAACTCACAGCACTTTGATGTATATGATGACTGCCTATCTCCAGGAACACATTAACCTACCCTGAAGCCTCGTACAGATGTCCTATGGATCTCAAAGGATTGAAATTATCTTTTGTTAGTATACCCAAGAGAGGAGAGAGGAAAGGGAAGGATGAGTTAACGGCACCTCAGTGTGCTTTCTTCGTAAGAGTCACAAATGGTCTTTCCAGTTGTCCGTCCAATAGTCATCCATCTTTAGTCATGGTAGATGGATGAACGACGTTGGGGTACCACTTTACACATGACAGATATTCTCCAATTGGAGCACGGCTGTTGGTCTCAGGAGATCATTAACCTCCCTAGCGGTAACCCCGAGTGTGACTCGGGGTAGAAAAAAGTTGCTAAAAGTGGTAACCCCGAGTCACACTTGGGGTTGAAACACCTATAGATGGTTAGTAAATACAGCGCTTACCTGATCCGCCGGGGTCCTGCGCCGTCCGGCGCCTCGATTTCTGTCTTCTTTCTTCTTCCTTCTTCTGCATCCTATGAATCACCGGGAACTCCCGTCGTCGGTGCATGTGTATGTCCTGGCCGGGCGGGGCGGGAAATTCAAAATCTATTTGTATTGCATTCAATGCAAAATAACTGCAATACATTGGATTTTTATGTGTAAAAGCAGTACATTGTTTTCAAGAACATTTATTTTACAGCATATATAATAGTATAAGTATAATATGTATTTTTTTAAATATATAGATTTTTTAATTTATTCAATTTATTGTTTTTAAATGATTTTGTGTTTCAAACTTTGTTATACACATACTATTATATTATACTGTAAAATAAATTTTCATGAAAAACAATGTACCGCTTTTAGACATATAAAACTGGAAAAAAATGAACCGCTTGGGAGGTTAACTGATGTATGTACATAGCATTACACTAGGGTTCCACTGGCATTGCCAGGGTTACATTCTTGCTTGTATAAACTGGACTTTTACATACTTTGTTACCATTGCCCACAAAGTCTGTTCCTTTGTGCAACCGGTTCCAGGTGCTGCGGTTGCAGGCACCGATGTCCTCTCCACCAATGTAGGAACATTAGCCCTGCATTAAAAAAGAGGAAGCAGGGGGCTCATAGACCATCCAGAGCATCGGATAGAAGAGGGGCTCACTGGCTTGTAGGAGCGAGGAATAAGGTAAGTTAAAATCCTTCTTTATTCCCTTTACACAAAAGGAAGTTTTAACCTCCGGCAGTGCCCGGGGAGCCCCGTTACAAGGGTAGATATTAGGTATTTCTGGTATTAGGTAGTTCAGCTTTAAATTATATGTAAACTCAATTGCTAAAATCTCATACAAACCAACACATTTTACCAGTTTACTGCAATTTCAAATAATCATTCTTAGATCTGCGGGTTTAAATAAAAAATATTTGTTGATCTCTCTAAGGAAGTGCATTTTCCTACATTTTGCTGTTATTGGCGGTATCACTCCGTAACTGTCTCTCAGCTGTGCTCCCACATTATCACCTTGTCACTGTAATTTTCAGTTCCATCATATAAATATGGCCCAGTGTTGTCACCATGAGAAAAACTCCCTGAGAAATGCAGCACAGGCATTCAACAAGTGCCTGTGAAAGGCATCGGTTCTGATGTATTAAAGATCTCCAAAATGGAGACGATAGACTATCATGGGAGAACCTGGGTGATCTTTTAAAAATCATATTTTTAATCCTGGACTAGATCTATTCCAGGTTTGCTTGATCACCCGGTCCCCTTATGATAGATCTTCTCCAGTACTGGAGAAATTTAATAAATCAGACCCAATATATGCTAAAGAAAGCTTTTGCAACAAATTCTTATTCATTTAAAGTTTACATCTACTTTAATGGGTTTCTGGCCTTATATTAATGAAGCCTAATAATCTTTTTAACTAATTCACATTAAAAAGAAGCAACCTGTGATTGGTTTTATAGGCAGGAGCCTCATTGTTCTCCTGCACCAGTTCTGATAATAAGCACAGTAATAGTGAATGAGTTGACATAATAACTGTTCTAGAATTCTGTCATCTGTCTTAGGACATTGACCCTAATGACTTCTGAAGCTCAATGATTGAAACAAAATGACACCGAGTCTCTATGGCTGATTATTAGCTTTGCATATTACAGATGTAGGTTGCTATCTTGCATTGCACTGCTCCCGCTGGGATATGTAATCTAAGCCCTGAAGATACATGACAGATTTGCTTTTTTTGTCTTGTAGGAAGAAAGCTCACATGCCTCCTCCTTGTTTCATCTTCTCGGAAAGGTTTGTCTTTTGTTTCACTCCGCTGGGATTCGTGTCATCAAAGCTCAAGAAAACATTGTGATAGTATCATCTCGCCATCTGCGCGGGCATTCCCAAACACCTCCAGTCATACAAGAGAGACTTCTGGAAAAAAGTGAGAGATTTCTCATTGCACCTGATTAAAATTTATGAGAATGGCTGAATAAGGATCACCAATTATAAATAAAAACACTTTCACACATCAAGACGGTTCAGAATTTGGAGAAGGGACATATATCATAGACCAAAATCATTAAAAAAGGGCCAAGTTTACAGAGATCATCAGCCAATGTTGATCTCATGGACTTGCCAAATCAGCTGAAATATTTTAGAAAATTCCATTAGTAAAAATCCAAAGCCAGATCAAGCGGACCAACCAATGACCCAACACATGACTTATCTGCTTTGGCTTATTCCCATCCCAGTTCCTCAGCTGAAAAATTAATAAAAATTGTCATAAAAGCTAGAAGACCATCTTTAAGGTCTTCAGACAACTTTCATGGTCCAGACATTCTTTGGAATAGTCTCTGAATGGAGGGCACAGCCTGCTGCTGACTAACATCTGGAGGTCCCATCATCCCCTCATTATTTCTTCATCGGTTATCTCCAGTTTCTTAAGATTCAGTGACAAAACTCCTTTTGGGAAGATGATGATGAATGAGATTCCAGACTTGGCATCGCCCTCCTCTCTTGGAGTTGTTACAGCCACTTGTGTATCCAAAGTGGAGCTCCGCGTGTGCTGCAAAAACCTGCTTGATAGAGACACGCTCAACAAATCTGACCCGTGTGTCCTACTCCTCATGCAGTCTCAAGGCCAGTGGATGGAGGTAAGGAAAGAGAACACCTTAATGTGGTCATAAGCTAGGAGCTTACTTGCTCTGATGTGCAGATTGACTATAGATAGAACTGATATTACTTTGATTTAGAGGTAGACGTCCATTGAATCATACACCTTTGGTTGTTTGGGTAGTTGGCCCAGCTAGTTTTCCCAAACAAGGTATGGTTTCTGACCTCATGGTTGTCTTTCTTCCGAAGACCAGCTTGGAAGGCGGTTTTGGTTTCATGTTGATCTCCTATGCCTTTAATAGGAAACAGGTATTGTAGTGGTGTTACTACATGATCATCTGTAATAATGACTCCATACTGAAGGCAATTCTAGCACATAAGTTCACATAATGGTTTCCAGTTTGAAGAGTCAACAAGAAGATATTCATTTGTTTATTTCTCTACCCCCTTGAAATTATTAAATTATGTTTAAAAAAGGAAGATATTCATTTGTGAGGGTCCCAAATTATAAAGCCTTACCACGAGCCTTGATCCTTAGGAATCTGGCATGGTCCCCTGTTCCTAAGGTTATCTGCTTCAGCCTACTGGATATTCAAAGGCAATAATGTCATCTATATTTCATATAATAATTATTTTATTTATAATATTACCACAGTAACATTTGTTGTTTTTAATGGTTTCATGGATAATGTAACACTGTAACCTCCCCACCTCCCCATGTAACCAAAGCCCTACAAGAAACATTGAAGTATTGTAAACAATACCTAAGCTATCTAAATAATGTCTTAAAAAACATAAATTTAGCATTCTTATTTATGGGTTTTGAAATTGTTTAATATTTTTACATATCAGCAACCTTTGTTACTGTAAGCAGTGAGAGTGGGGCAGTCATAGAAGCACATAGTATAGTCCCTGTCCACGCAACGAGTTATGGTTAGATCGGGGTATGACCTTCTGAATGCTGTATGAAAACAATCATCAAACCCTGATGGGTGAGCATGGGTCCTACTCGTACAATCACATGCCCAGTGCTTGCTGTTCCTTTTGGTAGGGATTTCTGTCTGTGGGAACAGTCCCCGGTGGCTTCTGGCATCTGGCCTGCTGCATTGGTTCTTGGACTGATCAGGGGGCTGCAGCCAGTGGTATTGGCATCTCAGTCCAGGAGGTTGCTGTTGACCTTGGATGATGCATGAAGAAAGCTCCTCCATCCTTCTGGAGAGAAATGAAAATAAGGTGTTGTCAGAGGAAGCACTGTGATCTCTGTAAAAGGTTCAAGATACATGGAAATGTTACGCTTACAACCTACATATTTTCCAGCATGAATTTATTGTATACATAAATGTATATTCTGTTTACGAGTTGGGAACAGCTCCTGTTAGGGGGATTCTCTCTGTGATTGTCCTGGTAGCCATCATCATCAAGACAAAAGATAAAGGGGAATCCAATGTATATCACAAGGTTGTCACATATGCAATAGGTGAAGGTGACAATGGCAATTCCCCACCCTAACATCAAATACTTTCTTTTCCTTTCCAAGAAATGTAAGTAGGACAATATTGCCTCAGTGACACACAGTAAAAAATATGATCTTGCCCCTCCCAACTCTTGTCAAAGGTACAAAAAAAGTTTAGGCTATAAATATACTTTAATATGAAATAATATATATTTGATTCCAGGTCTGCATTGCAGTACAGAAATCTGAACACCTTCTAGCTTGTATTATTTAATCCAATTGTGTATTACTGTTAGCGTTATCTGAAGTTACAGGATAACCAGAGGTATCTTCCTCTGGAGCCAAAAATTATTTTATGAAATGGTGGTTTATGGAAAGCTTTACACATTTTCAATGCAAAAAAAAGTTTGCAGATACCCAAGATCAGTGGTCCCCAACCTTTTGGAGCTCACAGACCACTAAATTTATACACTCCGGACCGCACATGCACAGGGAGCCATGTGTCACTCAAACTTCCCCCAGAGTGATGTCATGATGCCATAACCCGCCCACTCTCCCATCGCCTGTCCGAGCCTGAGATGGGACAGTGGGAGCGGGTTGTGTGCGGAGACACAACCGGCCCACCACCTTGAGCCTGCGATCCTTACAGGGGACATGGTGTGGTGTGCCCTCCCAAATGCGGTGCACCCCCCCAAGCAGGGTCCTTCCCCTGACCCCACTGGGGGGTGCACTGGCCAGAGCCGTGGACCTCCACTGGTGGGCAGCTGGGCCGCGGACAGGGGGTTGGGGACCACTGCCCAAGATGACTAAAAACAATGACTGCCTCTCCTTTGGATCACACGGCTGGCATAACATGATTGCTGAATACAGGTTTTCATTAGGATAATGTACATTTTTTAAACTTGACTCAGGGCAAGAATTTGTGGGGCCAATTGCCCAGGGCCCCCACCTTCTCCAGAGGCCCATTTGGCATAATGGCAGGGTTGGAGGAAGCTGTGCGTTTGGGTCTCCCATTATATATTTGCACAGGGCCCCATTTTTTTTAAAACCGCCCATGTACATAACGAGCTCTAAAGTTTGTTATGTAAGCATGAATTATTGTCTTAATTATCACCAGCGGATTGCTGTGTAATGTCCAAGGTTAATTGCACTAGTGCTTGAAATGTGATTTCACGTTGCACTGAGCTCTGTTATGTTATGTGTCCTGGCAAGCCTGAATAGAAATACATGAAGTAATGAAGGTAATTAGCACATGGACAGAACGCCGTGATTCTCCAAAGCTGACATTGCGATACGAACAGCTTCTCCTGCCGCTGCTGATAATCCAGATTCATAGCGCCAACTGCTCCCTGTGATATTTGGAGCAGATTGATCCCTGCTGCCTGCTCTAATGTTCCCGAAAAAATCAAATGAATATAAATCCTGTCCCTTTCCATGTTCCAGTGCACTAAATGGAATATGTATCTATGATTACTGCCTGCCTAGCGCTCCAATAACTGATTAATCAACTTGTACTCGGCACATGTGGCTAGATTTGTCTTTTATATCTTACCATCTGGGTGATTTATTTATTTGTTGTGTTTAAAGCAAACATTTTGTTTTAAAAAGTTGAAAATTAAAGTTGTTTTCAGGGCCTGCACCATAATTGTTGTGCTGCAGGAACTTCTGGTTCGTTTAATACGCAATATCCATATTTAATTTTATCCCTCCGTATCGTTCTTTGCAGAGCTTCTTCTAACCAATGAGAAGATCTGCTGTAGGGAGGCAGACTTCGACTTTGGAGCAAAAAGTCAACATTTGCATACTTAGGGGTGTATCTATAAATGCTTTACCCATAATGCACCCAGTGTTTCATTAAATTGACACATTTGTCACACTAAATTCAGTTTGGAAAAGTGTAAATTACATTTTGCTAATGATTCATAGGTTTACTAAACTCTACGAAACTTTGTCAATCTTGAGAAAAGTTGGACGAATCTTGGTTGAAAACTTTTAAAATTGACCCGATCCATTCCAGGTTTGCTGGATCACCCAGCTTCACTGATAAAAGTGTATCTTCTCCAGCCTTGGGGAGCTTTAATAAATCACACCCAATATGTGTTGTACCACATGTGTAACATAGTGCAGCACACATTGGGCCTGATTGCCAGCAAACCTTCAAGGAATTTCTTAAAAATCATTTGCTATTATTTGGCAAATGTTTTCAATCCTGAGCCAAATCCATTTTAGGTTTGCTTGATCACCCAGATTCACCCATGATAGTCTATTATCTCCAGTCTTAAAGGGCTTTGATAAATCAGCCACAATGGGCAGGTAATTTAACCTCCCTAGCGGTAACCCCAAGTGTGACTCGGGGCAGAAAAAAGTTGCTAAAAGCGGTAACCCCGAGTCACACTCGGGGTAGGTAAACCTATGGAAGGTAATAGTAAATACAGGGCTTACGCGATCCATGTCTTCTTCCTTAGTTCTCCGGCATCTTCTGCAGACGATGAGTCACCGGGGGAGTTCCTGGTGACGTCGGTGTGTGTACGTTGCCGGCTGGGCGGGAAATTCAAAATCTATTTGTATTGCATTCAATACAAAATAACTGTATTGAATGCAACATATTGGATTTATATGTGTAAAAGCAGTACATTGTTTTTAAGAACATTTATTTTACAGTATATATAATAGTATAAGTATAATATTTTGTTTTTAATTTAAAAAAAAAAAATATATATATATAAATATATTTTTTAATTTATTTTATTTATTATTTTTACATGATTTTGTGTTTCAAACTTTATTATACTGATACTATTATATTATACTGTAAAATAAATTTTCATGACAAACAATGTACCGCTTTGAAACATAAATCCAGACAGAAATGTACCGCTAGGGAGGTTTAAATGAAAGGGCTTCCCAATGCAATGCACATTTCATATTGTGCATTTATTACTGTGTATATTTAGGCATTCACACATGAAAATGGAACTGGTTTTAGAGCAAGGTAGACATCACTGGAATGAATGAAGCTTGTATTACTCTGTGATCCATTCTGAGAACAAATCCATTTTAATGAATACAGCTTCTCCAATATCCATTTCATACCAAATCCCTGGAGACCTGAACAGCCATCTAACAGAACCGCAGTGTCCTAGAGCTATAGCTTCATATATGAAGACTTGTCACTGCTGATCTGTAAAATACCCAAGCTGGACTGACACTCAGCACCTAATGGGTCCCAACCGTATGTACGCCATGGGGCACCTGCATACATCAGTGCCATGGGATACATACTTATCAGTCTTCCTTTTTATAATACATGGTGTTCTAAGTATGAAAAGAATTAAAGTTTATGTCAACACCAACAATGAATTTCTCATATTCATTCCCATTTATTCTGTTAAATACCAGAATTATTTTTTTATGTCTGTGCAAAACTAAAATCTGCCAGAAATTCAAAGCTGCCCCATATCCTCTCCACACCTCCTGTGCTATTTCAAAGAGTCCAATTATAAGCTATCCAAACATGAAACAACTTTAATTTACCTGAATTGGATCAAGATTCTTTGGGTTCTACTATAGATATCAATCACTTTTTGTCGAGTTGTTTCAAAATAAAGAATTAATTTATAGTTGTTTTTATAGAAGACGATCGGCAGGCAGCGATCACTTGTTCTTGAAATAGATGATTATCATATGATAATCTATTGATTATCATATGATAATTTTAAAAAAAGATCCATAACTTTCCCTTGTTTTGCGACCTGATTACATACCAGTAGTTATTGTAAGATTAAATAAGACTTATAGACCACTGCTAGGTTTTATATTCAATGTTGTCCTTATCCATTTAGATTGTATTTAATTTCTTATCCTAGAGACACTATTAGAAGTAAAAGAATATCCCCATTAGACAGCTGTCATACTCCAATTTTTCATTGGGCCGCCTTGAGCTTTGATTATGGCACACATTCACTGTTGTAGCATTTCAATAAGTTTATGTCATGTCACAAAATTTATTTCCATCCAGAGTTGCATTAATTTTTAACCATGATCTTCTCTTCTATTGATGGGGGGAGAGTCTGACTGCTGCAAAAAGTCTTCTTCAGCACATCCAAAAACACTCAATAGGGTCCGTGCGGCCAATCCAGAATTGATGTGTCATGTTCCTTAATTGGCGTGAAAGGTATAGGAGTTATAGGACAAAAGACATTAGGGTAGGGAAAGAATTAGGAAGGGAGAAAACAGAGGGGGTGAACGTCTCCCATCACTATAGGCATCACAGAGCAATCAAAGAGGCAATCAGGGAACCCTATGGGTCCAATGTCAACCATTTGCACCAAATAGTATGAAACATATTTATAATTTTCTTACTAATCTTAGTGCCTATTACTTGTTACAAATCGCCCTTCTTTTTCATCTACGATAGCTGCAATTTATGCTGATTCTAAAATGTTGGTCTTCCCATCTGTATCAGTGGTCACCAGAATGAATAGAGAGGGGATGCAAATACAAAGCCAGGATTGTGCCTAATCCTTTCTTATTCTTATCAATAATGTAAATGAAAGTTTGGTCTTTACAAACATTTTAAAAGCAAAATTTGCACCTTTAATGTGGGTTGATGATAAAATACTTTGCTGCATATTCAATAGGCAATAATACATTAGTGCCGGATGTGGTGCCTTTCATTTACACTACTTTGCAGCCACATATCTAATGAACAATGTACATGGGGGAGGAAGGGAGGATTGCAAACATTTAGTGGAATAGAAGGGACCCTTTCAGAATGTTTCAATCTTGTCTTTGGTTGATTCTTTTTGATATGTTCTTCGGTGCAGTTTCTTTGAAATGTATAAATATATATTTTTGCACGGACGTCATTTCTGCAGGAACTGTAGAGACGTGAAAGTTTCAGGGAAAAACAAGCTAAAAGCTTTTCAGCCATTGCTATCTCTCTGATGTGCATTACTGGGGGGGAAAGGTGTCATTGGAATTGTTATGGAGGGGATGAGGCATACAAAGCACATTGGTGGCAGCGTGTACAATAGCTGAGGTGTCCAGATACAGTCATCCACACCACACAATTCTGGGAGGGGTGTATGGGTACGGGGGTATCTGTTATACAAACTACTGAGTTGACTTTTTATTTTATGCAAAACACAAAAATATCAAAACACCAACACGAAAAGGAAAGCCTAGGAGCAGGTTAGCTTTAATTTGTTTCTCATCCTTTGGGGCAGCCCTTGAAATAGTTTTCAGGTCTTAGAAAACCTCTGCTTTAATTACTATATCTACATACACATGCTGGCCAGTGGGAAGAATGTCACCCTTACAGATATAATAGGGAGCACAAAGAGAGAACAAAGAAAGAGGTTCGAGGCTCAAGAGTCTTGTGTCAAACTATGAATGAACATATTCACTTCATATATAACAAAGTCATACAAATACATAGTTCACAAACATGTTTTTGTTAGAATGTATAAAGTATATTATACTTATCTTGCCTAGTTCTGTTAAGAAGGAATCACAGAAGTAGGAACATTGATACAAGTTAGCACAACATATTATGTTTGTTTTACCTATTTCTGTTCTAGGTCACAGAAATAAAATAGTTCACTAGACATAATATTGCTAGCGTGGATAATAGACAGCAAAAAATATATATGGGAAATAAGAAAAAATGATAAGACTGTGTTTTCCGTATATAAGCCCCCGATGCGTTTCGCCCAGATTATGCTTCCTCAGGGGTATACGACTTTATACGATTTATGGTAGGTAGTATGAAGATCGGGTCAAATTGCTCATTGTTCAAGGAAACTTTAAGGAAACACAGGCTGTAATGCAAATTAGATAGATGCCTAGAACCCATATGGCTATCAGTAGTGTAGTGTCTCAATCAAGACTGTTTTTGCTTGATATAATCTTTATCAGTCACGGTAAAATATTTGTACACAGCACAGAGGTGACCAATATCCAAATAGGGAGGAGATATAACTAAGAAAGGTAGGGAAATACCATCTCCATGAGGGAGTATCCATTAAGACCCCATAGAGGTCAAATCATGATGGTCTATTTCTATGGGAGAGGGGTAACATTTAAATGTTTTATTATATAGATCCCTACAGATCTCAGCAACCAATAAAAGTCCATAAAGGTCAGTTTATAATGGTGAGTACCATTTCCAAGAGAGAGGGGTGTTATAATTTAGATGTGTAGGATGTTTGGAGCTACATGAGTACTTTGCTTATCCTTAAGCATCTGATATGATCCCAACAGTCTATATTCTTTAGGACGATAGCACACATATCCAGCCTTGCTCTCCTAATCTGTCTTTCTCTGTCATAGGTTGACCGGACAGAAGTGATCAAAAGCAATCTGAATCCAGTCTTCTCCAAGGTCTTCACTGTGGACTACTATTTCGAGGAGGTGCAGAAGCTGCGCTTTGAGGTGTACGACATCCATGGACATTGCAGTATTGGAGCAAGGGATGATGACTTCCTTGGTGGAGTGGAAATGACTCTGGGACAGGTAAAAATAAATGGATACCTAATGCAATGATTTATTTGATGATTGAACAATTGCTAAGCTCTGCTAAGCTCCGAGCAACTCTTAGCACTTTATAAGTTTTTCAGGGAATGTTTGGTGTCACTGATGTTCTAAATGAAGAGGAGTTGATCATATTACATTTTCCAGAACCCCAACCTTTTTCTGCTACTATGTTAGTCACAGTTGGAATTCAAATTGGGCCACATAGGTTGTAACCTAGGGTGCTATTGTTGATGGGGACAACACTAAGCCCAGGGTTCCTATGTACTGTGTGATCCTATAGGTCCTACAGAATCGAGGACACATGGCAGAGTTTTAGTTCGTTCATTGTGGTGCAACACTCTACAGATTCAAATTCCCCATGCCCACCAAATGGCTCCAGGCCCCCATATTTCTCATCTCCCTGCAGTCCACCCCAGAGCAACTAGCCACTCATAACCTCCTCCCAGTGACCCCCAGTTCAGTACAGTAAATGTGTCGTGGTGACAAAGTATAGCTGGCAAAGGAAAGAGAACAAGTAAATTAGGCCAGTGGTCGCCAACCTTTTCAGACCTACGGAAAACCAAACTTATGGGTTCCGGACTGTGCATGCACAGGGAGCCGTGAGCCACTCAGAGGGGAAGAAATTCCCCCCGTGGTGATGTCATGATGCCAGAACTCTGTACCCACTGCCCTAAGCCTGCGATCAATACGGGAGACATGGTCTGTGGCTCTGGCTGGTGGGCCTTCCCAGCATGGGTCCTTCTCCTGATGCCGTGGACCACCAAAATTTTCTTGCGGACCACCGGTTGGCGACCCCTGTTGTAGGCAACACTGAATGCAGCACTAGAGTACACAATAAATATGTCACTTTATTTGTATTGGTAATTCTCCTACTCGTTAATAATCAACCCCATCGTATGAATACTGTGATCTAAATATGTTCCCCAATGTTCTGTGCCTTCACCTGTGACTGGCTTGTGATCAAAAAAAAAAAAACTCTATTTTACCTTTATGGTGACCATCTGCCTCTACATACTACACTGATAACTTGTATATTTGTCTGGATGCTTCATTTTCCTTTACATTAAATGTCTGCAGTCTCTGTCCATTTCTTCTAACATGTCTGCAGTCTCTGATATACTCTTATAACATGTGTACCATCTCTTGTAGCATGACTGCAGTCTGTGACATTCTCTTGTAGCATGTGCACAGACTCTGGCCTTTCTATTTAACATGTCTACAGCCTCTTACCATCTCCTGTATCATGTCTGCAGTCCCTGACCATCTCCTGTATCATGTCTGCAGTCCCTGACCATCTCCTGTATCATGTCTGCA
>NC_092866.1:12445938-12520080 GCF_032062135.1 Pyxicephalus adspersus | reverse complement strand
ATGTCTTCAGTCTCTGACCATCTCCTGTATCATGTCTGCAGTCTCTGACCATCTCTTGTATCATGTCTGCAGTCTCTGACCCTCTCCTGTTTCATGTCTGCAGTCTCTGACCATCTCCTGTTTCATGTCTGCAGTCTCTGACCATCTCCTGTATTATGTCTGCAGTCCCTGACCCTCTCCTGTATCAAGTCTGCAGTCTCTGACCATCTCTTGTATCACGTCTGCAGTCTCTGGCCATCTCTTGTAGTGTGCAATCTCTGACTATCTTTTGTAGCAAGGATGTAATCTTTGTCCATCTGCAGTCTCTGATATCCAGTTTTTTTTAGTTCTATATAGATTAGGAAAGGATTTGAAATGTGTCAGGTTTTTATTGCTGTCTGTGTCCCTGCTGGGGAGATTTGTGGTCTTTATTAGTCCTGGTGTCGATTGTCTCCAGGACAGAAAGTTATGAGACATCCCAAATTGTATATTTGTCACAGGGACAGGATGTTTGGGGAAATGTTCCCAACACGAAATAGATAAGAAAAACATGAAAGAAAGAAGAAGAAAAAGAAAAAGTTTTGTCTTTAGATACACCGGCATTAGAACAGGCATACATAGCAGGTGATGTGATTCTGGTATTTATTCTGGTGCTAGGTATGTTTTCAGTATAAAGACCTCTGCATCTCTTACCAACCATTAGAAATCCATAACGATCTTCTTATGATTTCATTACTTTGGTGTAGCACATAATATCCATCACATAAGTATTTAGTAACTTCCATAAATCCAAGTGCTTTCAGTTTTCTTGGAATTGACAATTGTGTATTGTGTAACCAATGTACTTCATTCGAGCTCTTAGACCCCTGGCACACCTTCGAACATTCGAGTGTCTTCTCTAAGTACATCTGCTATTATAAATATCGGGGCTTTCTGAGCCAGCCATGCTTCTATTCCCATTCATTCATTTCATCTCTACTCATTTACCTCAATCTCAGCTTCTTATTATCTCCACAATCCATACACCACTACTCATCTTTGACAATGTTTGCACTTAGTTCACCTGCTCCTCCATTGTGCAAATACTTTCACTGATGCATCTCTTCCAATTTAGTGCCCACTTGCTCAAACTCATAGCTATGGACGAAATGTAAGCTTTGATTCAAGGACAAAATAATATAGAAATAATTCCAAACATTTGATGGTTTGAAAGCTTTAGTGAAAAATAAAAAATGCTCAGTGCTATTGTCAGAGAGGTTGTAGACCCCAGACGTAGTTACCTGGAAAATGTGGGCCCTAAGGCTAAGGGTCTGAAGAACCACAGGGTGTTCAATAGAGAACCCTGCAAGGGATTATCGGGATAACTTCCAGGTTGGGGCTCCTGGACACACTTGGAGTGATGTCAGCTGGCAACAAGCAGAAAAAAGCCTGGTACAGAGTTGGCAGGCACGGGCATGGGCAAACAGGCAAAAGTTCAAGGCAGGTGGATAATAAGGAGTGTCAAAAAACAGGAGGAGGTCATAAATGGTCATTGGAACAAAGAATACAAGCATAGGAACCCAGGAGCAGACATTATACCACTTTGCTTAGGAGAACTGTGACATTTATATACAGGACCAAACTTTTGCATGGCCTAAGCCCCCTAAACATCACATCGCTGACTATTAGTTGTGTGTTCTCATGTATAATGAAGACAATTGAGACTGCTTCCCTACTTTCCAGTGTGTTCTGCTTGGAATCCTATTTTTGCCATCCTTGCAAAGTTTGTGTTGGTGGAAGAATGTACTGTATTGTAGAACCGGGCAGCCACTCCCCACCTTCCTGTTTTTTTTTCTTCACCCCTTTGAAGTGCCATCTTAAAATGCATATACTTACGATTGTCCAACACTTTCCTATAAAGATTATTATATGGCAATGTTCTCTGCATTATTCTCCCAGGGTGGCTCTTTTTTAATAGTCCATTCTATGATGATGCAGAGCCCCTAAATTATTATCGTTCTCCAAGGCTGGAGAGACTACACTTTCATCAGTAAACCCGGGTGATCCAGCAAACCTGGTAAAGATCTGGTCCAGGATTGAAATAGCTAATAACTTTTATGAAATCCGTTCCAGGTTTGCTGGATTACCCAACTTCACTGATAAAAGTGTATTCTCTCCAGAACTTTAATAAATCAGGCCCATAGTGTGCAAATCATCTCCTTCAATTTCTCCATCCTTGGTGAGGCGTGTATGCCATCTGATCCTGTGCAATACCAAGGGTAGCCAGTTTATTGGAATGTCAATGGTGACACAAGGATATTGGTGAAGTATATTTCTGGGGGTGTCATAAAGGCAAAGTGGTTAGTACTATAGTAGTGTAGTGATGGTTGGGGTACTAGGCTAGGGTTGCTGTCTGCAACATATGTATCCCTCTCTATGTGTCATTTTGATGTTTCATTAGAGGTTATCCAAAACCTCTCTATTCTGTGACACAGAGCTATAGACTGAAAATAGGCTGGAAAGGTTGTCAGGCTCACAATATGTGGACAGGTGACATTTGTTGCCTTTACAGGAAGTAAAGTAGATTCCCCAGGAAAAGAAACAAAGTTTTAACTCTCCACTCTTTTTAACTTTATTAAATGGAAACAGGTCTGCTTTAAAATCTTGTAGGATATACTTACATAAATAACACAATGATCACACTGGGCCTGATATATTAATACTCTCCAAGGCTTGAGAGGATACACTTTCCACAGTGAAGCTGGGTGATCCAGCAAACCTGGAATGGATTTCCTATAAGTAATTTTCTATTTGTTAGCAAATATTTTCAATCCTGGACCAGATCCATTCCAGGTTTGCTGTATCCCCCAGCTTCACAGATAAAAGTGTATTTTCTTCAGCATTAGAGAGCTTTAATCAATCAGGCCCAATGTGTTAATATGATACAACAAAGTGCCACCCCAGCAATTGATGTGATCTTTTCTTAAATTACATTTCTAATTTCATTGGAACGTCCAGTGCTGATTGGTTGGAATTGACATGCTTAGACCCTGCTGAACAGATATTGTGTAGGAATTTCGGAGCTGCTCAATTTCGTTATATTTTGGTGCAGCTCTGATCTGCTCTTGGAAAAGCTCTCAACCTTTATTTTAGGCTGGCAAAAGGCCAACGCAGAACACAACATTTCTAAAGAACAATGTTCTTGTCTGTAGGACTAGTTTGCCAAATGTCAGTGAAATAATGAACGGAGTCCCTCTTAGCCCAATAAATAGATTTTTACCACTCATAACTGCTGACACCTTAAGCTCTCAATTTCAGGATTATAACTATCAAGCAATAGTTCCATGCCCAGGAGCAGACAATACGAACTGACAGTGGGAAATATCAATCTTATATTTTGAAATGTTTATCACTGTTTATACTTACAAAATGGCACCAATAGAATCAAAAAGTGGCCATTTTATCTCCTAAAACATAAACATGTAGACTTTGCACAGCCACGTGTGCCCTACTGTGCCCCATATCCAAATGCATCCCATTGCCTTTGGCTGGTCTTACATGCAGATTGCAAACTCAACAGCCCTCAGGGGGAATATGTGAATATGTGGATTATTCATTTACCTTTCTTGGTATTTTTTTCTTTTTCCTGACAGATTGTTGCGCAGAAGAGGATTACCAAGGGGCTCTTCCTAAAATATGGAAAATATGCAGGGAAATCCACCATCACGGTGAGCAGTTGACATTTCAGTATTCCACATTGGCTATTCTAAATATGTTTAGTTGTTATCTCATTATGCCTTTTCATAAACATGAATACTTATAGGTGTAGGGTTTGCATTTGTGTTTTTATTGAATAGATGTTTAGCTATTAAAAACCTCACTTATGAAATTGAATTTTACATTCCTGGGGTTCCCACATTTTGGTCCATGTAAAATGTATTAGGGAGGAAGGGGTAGCACTGTGTTGTGTGGTGCCCTTGCATATCTAACTTATCTAAGTGATCACATCACAGTTGGCTTGAGTTAGTTATATTTTGCATGTGAGCAAAATAAAATAGAGCCTGGTTTAAGTTACCATTATGATACAGTACTGTGCAAAATGTATGCTGGTAATGCAAAAATAATGCAATGAATAATTTATTATTCACTTAACAAACTACTCAGTGTATAACCTTAAAAAAAAAACTTAAAAAAATTAACATTTGATATGACCACCCAAATTGCATGAATTCTCCTAGATAGACCTTGCACACAGTTAAAGCGGGGCTCAAAAACTTCCAGTTAAATATATTTATCAATAGAAGACATATAAATCTATTTTCTGTGTACCAAATACTTTTGGAACTTTTGTTTTTTTCTAAGTAGCATTGACACCATCATTGTGTTCTGCATAGCAAAGAGCAGAGCTGTGGAGGGGTCTCTGCAGACTACAGGCTGCCTACAAAGAACTATAGGAGGGGCGGATAAAAGACCAGTCACCCTGAAAGGGCGGCAGTGACCGGTCTTTATTAAAGAAAACACACAAATAAGAAATGATGCACAAATCTGGAAGAAACATACAAACAGGGGTGTAGTGGGGCGTGCACGGGTGGGAACGCCGCACCCTCACTTTTTTTGGGAATGGGCACGCATGCCCACTTTATTTTGCAAAGATCTCTTTGTGGCCCACGGCTCTGACCGGTGTGGTCCCCCGTGGTCAGGAGAAGGACTCCGCTGGGGGGCGCAGTGGCCAGAGCCACAGACCACATCTTCCGTATGGAATTGCAGGCTCATGGCGGTCATGGGTAGTACCGTGCCTCGGCTTCTTTTTTTACGAATACACCCCTGCATAAAAAGCACAAGGAAGTATACACATGTCTCTTGTTACAATATTATTTGTTACAATAATGATACAATGTAGTTATTAGATTTATATTCCTTTAGGTCATTTCTGAAGAGATCTCAGGAAATAACGGATATGTGGAGCTGTCGTTCTGTGCGCGGAAACTGGATGACAAGGTGACAGGCACGGGGTACAAGCTTCTTTTTGCAGACAGCCACATAGTTTATACTTTTAGTTTATTTATTATGTAACTATCTCTATATAGATATATTGGAGCTGAGTTATTAAAGCTCTTCAAGGCTGGTGCAGATAGACTATCATGGGAGAACCTGGGTTATCTAGCAAACCTGTAATAGATTTCTCAAAACCCATTCACTATGACTAGGATTTGTTCAGTTCATGGACCAGATCCATTCTAGATTTACTAGATCACCCAGGTTCTCCCATAATATTCTATGTTCTCCAACCAATCATGATTAGGATTTTCCGGATATGAGCAGAGTGATATGAAGTCTGATTGATTGCTGTGGATAACATAATTATGAAATTGTTATAAATGTGTGCAATTTGTAACAAAGAAGTGCAATCAGGGCTGAATATTCATATTTGCAGCCTATAGGCACACCATTACATATGACACTTTAAGCCCCACACAATGTACTATGATTTTCATACCTTGATAAAACATTATTATGCAAAACTGAATCACTTTCTTATTTTAAGGGGAAAATCATTTTTATTATCCTTTGTGAGTAAAATGCTGCTTTATTGATGGTGCTGCCGCTAATCACAGACTTGTTACGTCTTAATGGTAAATCCACCCATCAGCCTTCAGTCTATGAGTGTTTCCTGCATAGTTTCCAACATTATAAACATAATCATTAACATACATTATAAACATAATCATTAACATACATTATAAACATAAAAATGATCAAACATGATTATAAAGTAGGAAAAAAGTCATTGCTGCAGTTATTGGTTGGTGTCACTAAATAGCGGTCATAGCTTACATATATAGTGGGTATAGTTTTCCACCGATAACTATATAAAAGGAGACTGTAGAAGGTGTCACATGAACTAAAGCAGAAATCAGATGCATGAAATCAGCTGTGGGTTCAGAGATTAGACGCCATGCTGAAAGTGGAGAGTGTCATTAGCACTGTTGAGACAGCTAATTGCAATTTGCAAAAAAGAAAAAGGCAATTCAAAAAGTTGCTATGAACAAGAACACAAAATCAGTTGGAGAAGAAAAAAATAAGGTTTGATTGTTCTTAAACATATTTTGACTTAGATATTCAGTATATATATTGCATTGTGTATTCTCTCAACCTTAAAGGTAAAGGTAATTCATGCTTTTTTTAGCTATATTATTGATATTGTTAATATTAAAATTGCATATTGTATCAAAACAATAAGCAAAGTGTCATTGCCGGCATGCATTTATCTTCCCTCTTTCTGCTCCAGGATTTATTTAGTAAATCAGATCCTTTCCTGGAAATCTACAGAATTAATGATGACCAGAGTGAGCAGCTGGTGTATAGAACAGAGGTAAGTGAGAGCCTAAGAGCAGCGGTGTGAAAGGTGTGGGAGCAGAATGTTGTTTATGTAGCTCTGAGATTGACTGTAATAGGTGAAGTGTTTGACAGGTTTTGTTATGTATCTTCCCTTCCTTTGTCCTTCATTCTTCTTTTAGGCCTCCTTGCCTTACATTATCTCCATTAGCCACCTTCTATGCTTTGTTCGGTTTCTACTCCATTCCCATTATTTATTTGATTCCCTGTCTCTTTTACCCCACTCCTATTCCTTATAATTCTTTGCTATACAGGTAGTCCCCGGGTTACATATGAGATAAGGACCGTAGGTTTGTTCTTAAGTTGATCTTGTATTTAAGTCGGAACAGGTACATTATTTTAATAAATGCAGTTAGGACAGATGGAACATAGACATTCATTAACTTTTGGAGCAAGCTGTGCTTTGAAATGCAAAAGGAAACAACTGCAGAGTTTGTCTTGGTCATTAAAGAGTTGCAGAAGAGCTCGGACCTTAAGATCACCACAACCTCAGCTGTGTTTAGCAAAAGATTTCTTCTGCAAGTCATGAAAACTGCCCCCTCCCTCTTCTGTCCTGTACACGAGCGTGCAGGGAAGCCCTGTTTGTATCTAGGAGTCGTCCGTATGTGGGATGTCCTTAACTTGGGGACTACCTGTACTGATCTACAAACTTACCTTGCCTCTTTATTACTTCTGTTACCCCTCCCTTATTTCTTTTTCCTCCCTTTCCTTAGCCCTAATTCTATTTCATCCCCTTCCTTCTCTTCCTTCTCCTCCTTCTCCTCCTTCATCTCTTACCTCTCCATCTTTTATCTACCCTTTCTTCTCCTACCAACCCTTTTGCATCCCCTTCTTCCCCTTCTCTAACCTCCTCTTCCCTCCTGTACTTCTCTTACATCCCCTTCCTTCTTTCATCTCTCCTCCTGATTCTCTTTTCTTCCATCTCTAAATTTCATGCTTTCTTTCACTTCTTTCAGATTCTTTCATTCTTTGCCTTTTACCAACTACCGGTACCAATGGGACTTTATTTACTTCTCCTCTCCTCCGTTACTCTCATCACCTCCCCTCCTCATATTCTTTATTCTCCTTCCTCTGTTCTCTCTAAAGCCCTGTCCCAAATTATGATAAATGTCAGAAAAATGTCACTGTGTTCTTCTCCACTCAAGTGCTTTTCGGTCGTTCATGATTAGTAGATTAATGAACGACATCAGGGGACAGCTGTACACATGTCAGATTTTCACCCCAAATGAGCATAACCATTCATCTTGGGTGATAATTATCTGATGTACATAACCTAACTTTCCAAATCTAACCACCCTTTTCACATTTATATTTGTATTATTAACCCCTGAGTCTGTCATCTGTTTCTCTATTCCTCTCACTCTCTTTTATTGTGTCTGAAATCTTGGACATGTAATCTTTCCATCCTTTAGAAATACATCATTGCTGTCTCAGTGTCACCATCATCATTTGTGAAGTTTGGTAACTTGTTATATTTACCAGTGGTATTGACGTATGGTCTGATTGGTATGAGAGGGTATTGGAACCGATGGTGGAATACATAACTTCTATAGATGTTTGTACATGTGAATTATTTATTATTTGTATTCAAAATTTGTATTTTATTGTCTAGGTCATTAAAAATAACTTGAACCCAGTATGGGAGCCATTTAAGGTGTCTTTGAGTTCTCTGTGCTGCTGTGAGGAGAAGAGGAAGCTCAGGGTAAGAGTAAATCCAACAGGTTTTCTCTTTTAGCTGAGCCAAACATGGAATTCTGATCTTTTTCTATCTGGGAAAAGTGATCTGAAGGGCAATCTTGTACACGTGTGTGCTGTGTTTTGGGTTGAACTCAAACTTTCATGTGTATGGGACCTTACAGTGCAGGACTACTGCTTTTGCATTGTACATGATGAAACCAAAGTGCCAATGACCAACAAAAAAAAAGTTTTAGCTTGCTGGCGTGAGGAATAAGGCAGGTATAGCTGCTTTTTATGTTTCCCCTAGACAAAAAAAAATATATCCCTTGTAGTGTACGTAATTTTTATTTACTGGCACTTCCAGGAGTGTCAGATTGGGAAGAGTCTTTGGGCCACAATTTTTCCCTATTTTAGTAGTGTTTGGTGTTCCAAAAAGTGGTTAAGGTCAGCACCAGCACCAAAAGTTCAACATAGGCACTAAGAAGGGGTAGTCAAGCCTTAGGATTGGGAAGATCGGACAGGAAGATAAAGTTGGCACAAGAAATAATGGAGTTAAAGGAAGACACTAGGGAGGGGTAGTTGAACCTTAAGGTTGGGGACATCAGATGGGGGAATGAGGGTGACACATGGAATAAAGGAGTTAAAGAAAGATACTAGGAGGGGGTATTTGAGCTTTGGGATGAGGTTAGAACGAGGTAAACATAGTACCATGAAGAGGTAGTTGAGCCTTAGGGTTGGGGAGAGCAGACAGGGAAATGATGAGGTTAGCTCATGGAATGAAAGAGTTAAACATACACACCAAGAGGGGGTAGTTGAGTCTTAAGGTTGGGGAGATTGGGTGGGGAGATGATGAGGTTGGCACATGGAATGAAGGAGTTAAACATACGCACCAAGAAGGCGTAGTTAAGTCTCAAGCTTGGGGAGATTGAACATGGAGATGAAGTTGGAACAAGGAATGAAGGAGTTAAACATAGGCACTAAGAAGAGGTATTTGCGCTTTAAGGTTGGGGAGGTCAGATGGGAAGATAACATTGGCAGCAGAATTAAAGGCGTTAAACATAGGCATTTAGAAAGGGTAGTTGTGTCTTATAGTTGGGGAGATCGGGCAGAATGATGAGGTTGGCACCAGAAATAAAGGAGTTAAACATTGCACAAAGAAGGTGCAATTGAGCCTTAAGGTTGGGGAGATTGGACATGGAGATGAGGTTGGAACAAGGAATGAAGGAGCAAACATAAGCACTAAGAAGAAATATTGGAGCTTAAAGGTTGGGGAAATCAGATGAGGAGATGAGGTTGGCACCACAGTAAAGGGGTTAAACATAATCCCTAAGAATAGGTGGTTGAGCCTTAAAGTTGGGGAGATCAGACAGGGAGATGAGGTTGGTACAAGGAATGAAGGAGTTAAACATAGTTGAGCATCATAATTGGAGAACATTGGACGGGAAGATGAGGTTGGCACCACAGATAGGGGTACTCAATAATACTCATACTCATACTCAATAAGAATTGGTGGTTGAGCCTTAAGGTTGGGGGATGTGGTTGAAACAAGGATTGAAGGAGTTAAACATAGCCGTAAGAAGGGGTAGTTGAGCCTTAGGGTTGGGGATCAGGATGATCAGGGATTGGGTTCAAGCACACAAGGTAGGACAATACAACTCGTTAGGGAAAATTGACACAATGGGCAACGGTTGAAGTAATTTACCATCTTTTCTGCAATGTACTCTTCTCTGGCCCGTTTTATTAAACCTTATACAGCTCTGTGCCGCTTGGTGATTTAACAAACCAGCATTAATTGAAAATTGAAATCTCAGTATCAAGCGGACGTGCCCTTTAAATGACCCACTTGTTTCTCTGTCGTCGTTTTTTTCTCTTGTGTTTTCCTCTCTGCTCTTCTTTGTAATCCTCTGTTCTGTCTCTTATCTCACTTCCAAACCTCTCCGTCTCTCTCCCTCCAGTGTCTAGTCTGGGATTATGACTCCCGTGGAAAACATGATTTTATTGGAGAGTTTTACACAACCTTTGAAGAGATGCAGAAAGCAATCGGTGGGAACAAGGTGAGGAAAAGAGATAGAATTCACAAGGAGTACGGGAGAGTAGGAAATAGGCATGTGGCTTTTGAAATGGAAATTAGTGGTGGCATCCGTCCTGGTATAACCCGGGCAGAGCTGCCGTTATTAGTAAAAAGTCTGCATAGTTGTCCCAATGAAACAAAAAGAGCGATCAGAGACTGGTCACATGACGTGCCGTGCGACCCATCATTATGTAGTTAGCGCACCAGATGTGCTTTGTACTGAACGTATTGTTCTTTTATCGCTTCAGAGCTTATTTATAAAGCAACAAATTTCCATTTTGGTGCCGATTCACCCTAGATACAGGTATTACAATTTAAACTTTAAATCTTTGTTAACCCTACATATAACCCTAAAATTGTCAATTTCAGAATTTCAAAGGTAGAAAATATTTTATAAATATATATATTTAATCTGCGTATTTAGCTAATATTCATCAAAAAAACGTTCAATCAATCTGATAAATCGATTGGCTGTCGAAAGCACTCATTCAATACCCCAGAAGTCCATTTTACTTCCACTTGTCTTATTTTTTGTTCATAACAAAGTCAATCAGCAGCCCTGGAAATGACTTTTGTGTATCGATCAGTTGGGTTGTAGAACCAGAAATAACACAATTAGCACTTCAGCTGAAATTGAGTGGAATGATGCTGGGATACATCATTTCTCTACCAATTTGCCCAATTGTTTTCATCTCCAACCACATGCTGTGAAATTGATTACCAGGAAAATAGTGATGAAAAAACTCAATAGCTTAGATCAAAATATTGAGAAGATTGAAAAGTGACACTACATGGGGGAAGGGACGTGTAAGGGTACATTAAGGGGGTTGGCTGGAGCTCAGATGTAATGTTTGAATATTTGCAGAGAGAGCCATTGTTAATGTATAATAAATATTCCTTGTGGATGATTTCCTGTGCCAATGATTGCTATATCAATGAAGTCATAGAAGAGCATAAAAGCTGGTCACTGACTCTTCTACTGGTATACTGATCAGTGATGGTGGTCATTGTAATTTCCAAGCCATTATGGAAAGACTTTCCCAACAAACCTTGCCCAGCAGTGTATCCTGGTACCCCATAGATACTCAATTTTTATTAAGCTACTTCTTGTTAGTAACCAACCAGGAAATTATCTTTAAAATTTCATAAAAATCCATGTCGACAGGCTTTTTGTCCTTCAGTATAGTATAAGTTAGACATCAGTTTAGGACATTTCTGAGAACCATCATACAAGTGGATTTGATCTTCAGTTGACCCCTTTCTGATTTGGAATTTAATGGGTTTTGCATTCCCTTACTTGTACTTACTGTTGTTCTAAGTCAGTGACTTCCCTAATGTACTGAAGGCATCCAATCTGCATGAAAGCCACAGAATTAGAATTTTTAGATGCAGGGGTCTGTAATGGGGTCTCCATCCTTTCCCCAAATATATTTCTGTAAATTACATTTTTTCTGCTGATATTCATACTTGTCTGATATCACCTTTCTTGTAGGTGCAATGGGACTGTATAAATCCCAAATACAAAGTTAAAAAGCGGAATTACAAGAACTCTGGTCTAATTATCTTATCTGACATGAAGGTAAGTACAATTCTTGACTTTAATATTTCATGGATTCTGTTTTTGATGTTTTTATCCTTACAGCTTGATGGAAGCCAGGTTGCAGGTATAGTTGATCAATATATCAGATACCAATAGGTTCCAAGCAGTCACACTTACCTTGCATCTACTGCTCTACTTTCTTTACGGCAGCCAGTCATATGATCAAGTGCCTAGGAATTTTGTCATATGGTTTCTGCTGAATAGAATGATCAGAGTTTAGGTTGGCTAATTCTTTTTTTAGCAGAGAATAAGAAACCAAATGGTATTCTGTCAATTGACTGGTTAGCATGGCATCCTGGAATAGTAGCTTTCTGCAGCAAAGGGGTCATTTTTAGGAAACATGGTGGTCAGAGAACTGGAAGTTGACACAGAAGACATTGTGGAGCTTCCCTAAGGATGATGGGTTGATGTTTTCTTCCATGGATGCTGCATTCAAATTCATCCACAAAGTATTTTGTTATACTTAGTACTAAGTATTATATTAACAATCATTGGTTAATATTCCTCATTACTGTTTTACTAAGCATAAGAGATATTCTGTATGGTTACCTGTATCTTCTCAATAAAGTAAAGCTGTTTGGGGGGGATGACTATGGACAATGCAGTTTCATGTTGGTTGTTGTCTCCTATAATTGCACTATATTATATATATTATATTTTGTAATGTGTAATGACAAATTGTTCTTCTTTCCCTTTCAATAACACAGATTCACAGAGTTTACTCCTTCCTTGATTACATCATGGGCGGCTGTCAAATCCACTTTACAGTAAGTAGCTAATACTCTCCCTTCTTTTAATACCACCAGCCACATCCGAGAGCAGACAATATGCTCATCTATATGTGCCATACAATCATTGCAGCAAACAATCACTGATCACACTTGGATATATATGAATACATGTATATATATTTGAGTAGAGTTGCTCATTAAATTTGGGCCAATTGCAAAATGATCCTGAACATCTAACATACAGTTTAGTTCTATTAGAACTGAATAAACGTGTTGTTCGATCTAACTTGAATTGGCTTTGTTTGATGTACAGAGGGGGCAGCTGTTTTCTTTCACAATGGGCTTACAGCCCAGAAATGTTATAATTGTTACAAGCTGCTAATTAATGTAAACATCAGGCTGTAAGAATGGCAGCATTCCAGTTATGCCTGTTGCTGTACATAATGGGCAGTGGCTGACATATGTGTACCTTTAAAGGGATCTCTTGGATTTTGATTTACAATATTCTAAACCAAAATATTAACAAGAAATAAAGAGACAAGGCTTTGTCAAAAATCACTGATGTGATAACTCTTTAAGTCACAATGGTAAGTATACAGTTAAACAAGATACATTACTCATGCTTATGAGCTCACTACACAACAGAAAGCTCGAGACCCTGTCTCACACGTTGCTCTAACCTATGGCTTCAAAACTAAACTATCCTGTGCCCCAGACTGAGTCTACAGTACACATTTCTTTTAAATACATGAGCATTTGCACATTGGAATTACCTGCTATATGTCTCACCTTGCCCTGAGGAAGCCCAATAGGGTGAAACTTGTCAAAAAATTAAGATTTATGATGATTCCTATTGTTCTTTAATGTACTACAAGGCCTCCCCTTGTTTTGGGGATTATTTAAAAATCATTGCATCACAATAGGTAAATGTTTATAGTATTTAGTTCAAAACCCCAAAAGGATGCAGGCTATGGACTAGTATCTGCATGAGAAATGTATGCCAAATGTTTTTGCCAAAAAACCCTTCCATTACCTTTCTTTCTTTCGTGTTGCATTGTTATAAGTCCTAGCTGTTGGCATTCCTTTAAAACTTTGAGAAAGAGAAATAACCACCCTAAGTATAAATCTGAATTATTGTCTTAGCCTGGCTAAACAGACTTTGAACTGATCTGTGGCAAATTCAGGCAACGTTAGGATGTATGTGAGTGAATTTTCTTGACTTTATTCCAACAATTGCCATACACCAATGGGACTGCCATTACAGGCTACCATGACAGTCTTATTGGGTACTGGAATGGGATTAGCCTAAAGTCAGGGAAAGTCAGTCCCTAATAACAAAAGGAAACTTATAAATAGAGGAGCCCAGAAGAAACTTTTTTAGGTGACAACAGGCATCTGATGATGTCTGATTTTGGGTAGTACTAGTTTGAAATGCTAAAATCAGGCACCGGGCTACTTTACAGGGAACCTGCAAGAATAAACACATGACAGCTTCTATTACTGATTTTAAAGGTGTCCAAATATTATGCATGTTGTCTCACATGTTGACTCGTATTGCTATTAGTAATCAAAAAGTGTCCGTAGACCAAAAAAACATATTTGACCTTTTGTTGCTCTATGCGATCCAACACAGCCCATGTGGTTCCACATCTTCGCATTGAAGGCTCATTTGCATTGTTCACAATACATGTGTAAGTATCTCGGGGCACTGATTAAAGAAATGGGTGCACTGCCAAAATAAATGCATGATGTGTGCATCCAACATGCATCAGCATGCATCTTTATTGTGGGCATGGGTGTGAAACCAGTCTAAAAGATCAGACTTTAAAGCTTGTACAGCCATAAGCATCCCAGCGTATCTTCAGCCATAGCAAAGATTAGGTCATTGCTTGCTTCAGCGTAAGTGCAGACAAATTCTGAAATACATCCCAGAACATCCCACTCAGTCTTCTGATTATCATAGCACTGGAATATAACACCGCTCTGTTGTACTATCTGCACCGCATATCTTGTATCCAGAACAAGTCTTGGCACAGGCCACCAACAATACACAACTGTGTTAGCTGAAATAAGAGGATAAGGAGGCAGAAGGATGCAGGGCAGCTAAAGCAATTCATTCGGTGTTAGTTGTACAAGCCAATAATTTGAATCTAATGTCATGTTGTGTAAGTGCAGCTTGAGTAAGCTAATGCTACAGTTCCCCACATTTGTAATAATACCTTGTGAAAATAAATCTTGCTATATTTGGAATAAAAATGACTGTGGGTCCCTTCTGGCTTGACGTCTGCATAGAACCAGCTTCAGATATTTCTAGAGCAGACGACATCATGAGTTCATGGGGAAAAATATATTGCTGTATTGTAAGAGTGTCCTGCCAAAGGTTCAAAAATGTACCGGCCTTATGTTTGGTGGTAAGTCCCGCCCACCCAGTACTGCCCTACGGTGGTTCTGCCTATGTCAGGGTATTAAAGGAACCTGCTTTCATATTTATATAACAAGAGTACTTGCTGACTTACTTTTAAGACATATCTCTTCTGAGAAAAATAGGGGGCGGCCATTATTGAATTCTAGTTGCCTGGCATCAGTCAATGGTGCAGATAAACCTTTTTTTCTTTGGTTATGAATTCAATGTGAAAATGTTAGAACCTCTGTCAGGTTTATATTGCTGGGCATGTCCTACTGAGAGATTCATCTTTGTTTTTGGTCCATGTCTCTTATGGATGGTATCAGTGCTTTGGGTCACCAACCTGGGACAAGTATATCTTATCCACAAGGTCAGGCAACAATAGGTTGTACCCATGTACCTTAAAGGATCAGTGCATCCAAAAGTCATATTTATTTTACTTAGTAGAGCTCTTTATACATGGGCAGCATGGTGGCTCAGTGGTTAGCACTCTGGCCTTTGCAGCTCTAAGTCTCAGGTTTGAATCTCGGCCAGAACACTATCTGCATGGAGTTTGCAGGTTCTCCCTGTGTTTGCGTTGGTTTTATTCAAGTACTCCAGTTTCCTGCCACATTCCAAAAACAAGCAGTTAGGTAATTTGGCTTTTCCCCAAAAATGGCCCTAGACTGTATTAATGACATATGACTATGGTGGGGACATTAGATTGTGAGCTCCTTTGAGGGACAGTCAGTGACATGACTATGGACTTTGTACAGCGCTGCGTAATGTGTTGGTGCTAAATAAATACTGCTTAAAAATACAAGTGGTGAATCATTTCATCAGCTCTTCAACCAATTCAACTATCATACAACAGTCCAATTTTTTCTGTTAGATTTATATTTTATATGATGATTTTCTATAATGAAAAGAAAAGAAGGAACACTCCTAGGTAAGAGAGAACACCCACAATCCGAGGGATGATGGGAACAATCAGGAATTATGGCAAGGAGATCCTACCACTGGAATTGGCAAGAGATAAAGAAAGCTTGCAACTGACCCAACCCTATGCAAAATCTTTAAATTATATATATTGTTTGAGTGAACCGATCCTTTAAACCTCTTTTGTACACATATCCTAGACCTTCACATTTTTAAAAATAAACCTCCATTCTTCCCAACCAAAGAATCTTGTGAATTTTTCTGGACTACTAGCATGAAAATCCATGATTGTACTATATGTGATTTTACCATATTTCTTCTCTCTTCCAGGTGGCCATAGACTTTACAGCTTCCAATGGGGACCCTCGAAATAGCTGCTCCCTCCATTATATTAACCCCTATCAGCCTAATGAATATCTGAAAGCATTGGTTGCTGTAGGAGAAATTTGCCAAGACTATGACAGGTACCTACCAGTCCTTTCTACATGTTCATCTGAGTGTAATGGGGGCAATGCATGGGTCACAGCCAAGGGCTTTTACGGTTAAACTCAAATAAACAGCTAAATGCACAACTTAAATACATATAGGAGCTGTTTTATCTTACAAAGGATTGGTATCTCTATCCATCCAGTCCTGAGATTTAAACAGCCAGATGGCACAGCTCTGTCTGGTGAATTGACTTTCCTTTGCTGCGGTTAAGGTGGCCATAGATTGGTGCAAAACCAGGTAAATGATTGGCATTGTTCCCTTGTTCTTCTGGCATCTTCAGCCTGATTAACCCTAGCAAACTTCATCCCTTGCTTCAAAAGGCTAATATCAATCAGAGGGGGGCGCGCCCCAATGATCACCGGTCAATGGGCGCACTCCCTGCAGTTTACTATAACAAAAAGCAAAACAAGAAGGGCTGCAATGTAGTCAATAGTGTGGCTGTTGAATTATTAAAAAAAAAAAAAAAAAAAAACAGCTGTTTACAATTGTGTACAATTGTGTTTTTTTATATCTTCTTTGAGTTTAGCTTCAGCGGTTTATTATTACAGTTTTTATTGTATATATTGTTTCCCTGGAGTCCTGCTGTACTTGGTAATAAAGCCACAGGAGTTGAATGCAACTACATTTGTGTCTTTGGCAGATTAGTTACAACGTTTATCTGTAGTATTCAGGGACCACATTTATTAGACTTCTGTATTTGTGTAGAAAGCGTGTACATTGTACTGCTCACTCACTTTATTTGTTTTTTTGTTTAGTGATAAGAGATTTTCTGCTTTGGGATTTGGCGCACGCATTCCTCCGAAATATGAGGTAAGAGAACGGGTCTCATTATAACCTGCGCTTTGTAATACTGATATGGGTGGTGTTTAAGTAGAGCCCTGGCCACACTTACTGGTACAGAAACCTTCTGACCACACCATACTCTTTCTAAGTGACCTAAAAATTAATTAAAAATGTTCCGCTCTAGTGATACCTCTCTGTGGGTGGAGCATATATTTCCTTAGACATCACAGCCATGTCACGTCCATGTCATCCACACTTCTTGGAGCCGGTTGACAGATGGTATAGGTGTTTCATACAGAGTTGATTGGGGCTTGTGGACTTGGAGGACATGGTGGTAAGGGCTGGAGCCAACATTCTGTTTCGTAAATGAAGGAAGACTCTATGCCATAGGGTACAAAGGTTTTGGATTGTCAGCTCTTGCACATGAAAGGAACTCACAGGGAGCATCAAAGAAGATCCAGTAGGAACCAAGAGCACCACAACCATTTTACAGTCCTAAAGTATTTATTTCAATGTAAGATTTTATGACAATCCAACACATTTCTGAGTTTGCAAACTATCCCACTCATCAGGGTTTAAAGTGCAGTGGATAACTTTTAGAAAAGCTTTCTTTTTTTGTTATTTGTAGGGAAGATAACCATTTATTGGATTGACTAACATTTAGGTGTTTGGAGATTGATGTGTTGCATTGTATTCCTAAGTTTCATTTTTACAGTTATTATGGATATTTAGGGAATTGTGCATTGTTTATTTCATCTTGACCAAAAAACTGGAGGCTCAAATCTCAGAATTACAAAACATTATAATGGACTTTTAAGGTGATTTTCCTAAAAGAATTTTATCTACAATTATTCATAAAACCATAATAACATCTCTTTCCCTATCCTTGGAGTCCATTGCCACTTGTTCCACTCTACCCAATGGTTCACCAGAGAGAGGGGATACTTAGTAATCCGTGAATTTTCTATCCTGAAACAAGAAGCATGAGTATGCAATAGCATGTACCAGCCTCATCATCTATTCCTGAAGAAGCACACTTTGCGAAACACGTTGAAAGATTTACGAGACTTTAACATGTGTCATGTATGTCCTATGATTGTTTTACATGCAATTTTTAATATTTATGGATTTTATGAATACTTTTGGATACAATTCTTTCAGGAAAGGTGCCCTAAAAGTCTATTATAATGTTTATGAATTCTGTTATTTGTTAGTGCGTTTGAGGTGGGGTGGTGGTATCCTTTCTATTCACAGTTATATTTTGTCCTTATCATGCACATGTCGTGGATGTAAAATATTGATGCAGAACCACTTACAGCCCTCAATAGATGTGGTAATAGACTTGCAATATCGAGCTAAGTAGTATGTTGGGGATGGTGTGCTCTCTTTGTCTATAATTTAGCAAGTTATCCTATAACTGCTGTAGTTATCTATGAATCAGTACTTCAAGCTGGAATGCTAGGTTCCAGGCAATTTTGCACTGTCTTTGATGAATTCAAGTAATGGAGCGTTGGTGGACATTAAAGTACCCATGGGAGCACAGCCCACATTGGTTATTGTTCCATGTCTTTCTTAATGTGATTAATGTTTTAATCTTGATTTTTTCCACCTGAATTCCCACTTGTATCTAGAACACATTAGTACCCACTCCCTGCCCCAATTACTTTGCTTTAGTCTTTTGTATCCCCATTTGTTGAAAAATGATAGATTGATGGCTGTAAGCATCGCAGACAGTTGTTCATTAAGGAGTTACTCCAGGTAATGGGTAAAATCATTTGGGGAGCAGATGATGCATCCAGGAATAATTGTAAAAGGTAAAAGTACATTTTGTGCCGGTGTTATTTAGATGTCTTGGGAATTATATGGTGTTATTGGCTGGGAATATAGCTTTTACCTTTGCAACAACTCTTGGCATACTGGACAGTTAGGGGGGGGGGGGGGGGTGCAAATTATTTATTTCTGTATAACTAATAGTGTTTGAGGAGTCACATAATTATAATATCTACTATGTATTTCATGTTATCCATTGTGACAGTGATGTGCCCCTGACGCTTACTAGCCAGCATAATTGGGGTTTCAGTCACAGGAAAACAATTTAGCAGCAATCAGGTGATAGTAAATTGTAATGTGAACCAATTTTTAAATTTAAAAAGCATTTTCTATACAGCTCAATCAGGGAAACATGATCATTTATATCCATTATTCAAAGAAATAGACAAAATAATGCAACTATGACTTGAAATTGTATTGTGCTTTTAATTTTATATTCTTAAATTGTTCAAATAAGTATACAGAAGATTATGTTACATCCGTAATAAATTCTTTACTTATTCCCTACACGTTTTACTCCTTTCAGAGAAAGGAATTCTATTTTAAATCTCGTGGCCCAATAATGTGATTTTTTTTTAAAGATAAATAGATTTGTAAAATAATGATCTTCCTAATGGTGCTGACAAGGGCTGTGGAGGCTCTGATTCATTGATTCAGCTCACGGTTAAGTGAAGTATTACTATTGTTACTATTATCATTAGTTGTATTATCTTTGGTATTACTAAGGGAATGTAAAATATTTGTTTGCTTTTTTTTCACTCATTATGGGTTTATTTCATTCCAAGATCAAACAAGAAATGATAGTTATCAAAGTCAAATTATTTGATGCCATTAAATATAACAAGTAAAGAAAATACACAGGTAAGGTCATACTTACCTAAAAGATCATCTGAGAAATAAACAAATAAAATAAAACAATCGGATGAGAGTTGGTATTGGCGGAGCGGGGTGACTGTTGTAATGGTGGAAACAATACTGAAGTGTACGGCTCGGCAATGGTCGCCTCATACAACTTAACAATAAACTGACGTCACGCTGCGCCTCTCTTGTTTTTCCACCTCTAGTATAGTTTATGAATTTAGTACAATATAAAGGCGAAAATTGTCATTCAGTATATAAGATTTTATTAAAATATTACCGTAAAAATTGCAAATAATGTCAACATTTTTCTGTGGACCACCAAAATTTTCTCGCAGACCACTGGTCTATTACATTCAAATGTTGAGTAGGAGGACTTTAAGAGAAGAAGACCAATATAACGGAACACACATCCACTGGATGTTTAAAGTTGCTGGATTTGATGTCCTGTTTATAAATACCCAACTATGTATTGCCATACTTGACTTGCAGAAGAGGATAATCCAAAATTATATTTCATTAAAGGAGTCCCCTTTTATACAAGAACCTCAAACAATGTGTGCCATTCCCTCCGGAACATCTGAAGATCGGCAATACATAATGAGTATTGCCAATCTCCGGGAAAAGGACATCAAGTACAGCAATTATACACATCCAATAGATGTGTGAACAAACAGGATTTGTGGTTTGCCCTTGCACTTGAGATGCAATTCTTTCTCCAGCAACCACATGGACAGAAGCACATGTTACTTCCAGAAACTGTTCTGGAACCCCATCACAACCACATGCAAATGTGTGCACAAAAGGATTCCCAACTGGTTGCATGGGAGAGATAAGGAACGTGGTTGAGTGTACGTAAACTGCTGCACTTTCCCACAAGCTTGAAGTTAGCCTAACGGTTTGTTATTGATGAACTGATATGTACCTATAGTTACTTTCATAAGGATTTGCACCGTGACCCACTCTTACCTCCTCTTTATGTCGCCCCCTCTTTACTCTCTACATCTAAAGAACTGGCCCCCAATAATTAGCAGCACAAGGGAAGTCTGTGTTTCTCGGCCTCCTCACTGATGTCTTTAGCACTTTGGAGTATTTGGCCAATTTAGGAGATGATAAAAATGAATAATGTACAAGGATCTCTCTTTTAATCAGTGTTTCATGGCAATGAAACTCCTCTCTCAATTAAGTACTGATACTGCAAATCAAACAGGAAATGTTTCTTTTGAAAAGCGCCTTTGAAGACTCTTACAATTTATCTTGGTGCGTACATAATTGAAACACATTGATCTGATAGGCTTACATTCAGCATTAGGATTTGTTCGCTCGCACATGCGCACCTAGCACCTGGGAGACTTTGGGTGGCGGTCGGATTCAGCGATTGGAAGCGGCAAAGGAGAATGTTTCTCTTTCGAGAAGTGAGGACTATCAGAGGTGCACACTAAGCACGTCCTATAGGTGTAGGTGCAAATCACACAATAGGCGTATTTTATCATGATTTTCAAAGGACCTTCTGGGATATGTGAAGCAATGAGGTGGATTTCCCCAATAAGTTTAGGTTATTCACTTAGCAAAGTAATTTATTACTCTTAGCGTAATGATTGTTATTTAAATTCACTTTGCAAAAAAATACCCAATCAGGTACAAAGAAATGAAAAAAACAAGATTTTTTCACTTGAAACTTCACCTCCTTCACTAAATAAAGAGTGATAATTCACTTTCCTAGGTGAACAGCTTGAACTTTTTTAATAAATCAACTCTAATGAGTTTTATAGCAGTAATATGTGATTATATGATATTATATATGATTATTTATACTGGAAAGGCTTGTAAACCATGGAGAAGCCAACAAAGACATGTAGGAGGAAAGATCTACAAAAATGGTTTATGGTTGGATGTTTGTACTTCTATAAATCCACATCCACAAATAAATCTGAAAAAAGTAAAGGAGAGAAAAGGAACATATTGCTTTATTTTAGTTTTCCTGTACCCTTAACCTAAATCCAACCCTTGAGTTTATCCTTAATCCTCCCTTCGCTCGCACATGCGCACGTAGTACCTGGGAGACTTTGGGTGGCGGTCGGATTCAGCGATTGGAAGCCACAAAGAAAATGTTTCTCTTTCGAGAAGTGAGGACTATCAGAGGTGCACACTAAGCACGTCCTATAGGTGTAGGTGCAAATCACACAATAGGCGTATTTTATCATGATTTTCAAAGGACCTTCTGGGATATGTGAAGCAATGAGGTTGTTTTCCCCAATAAGTTTAGGTTATTCACTTAGCAAAGTAAATTATTACTCTTAGATTAATGATTGTTATTTAAATTCACTTTGCAAAAAAATACCTAATCAGGTGCAAGGAAATGAAAAAAAAAAGATTTTTTCACTTGAAACTTCACCTCCTTCACTAAGTAAAGAGTGATAATTCACTTTACTAGGTGAACAGCCTGAACTTCTTTAAGAAATCAACCCTAATGAGCTTTATAGCAGTAATATGTGATTATATGATATTATATATGATTATTTATACTGGAAAGGTTTGTAAAGCAGCATGGAGAAGCCAACAAATGTCTGTAGGAGGAAATGTCATATCTACAAAAATGGTTTGGGGTTGGATGTTTGGTCTTCCATAAATCCACATCCACAAATAAATCTGAGAGAAAAGGAACATATTGCTATATTTTAGTTTTCCTGCACCCTTAACCTAAATCCAACCCTTGTGTTGATCCTTAATCCTCCCCTCAACCTGAAACCTAAAATATACCCCAATGTCTAATGCCTATTTACAATTTTTCCTGCTCCTAACTCTCAAACCTAAAACTTTACCTGATGTTAACATTTTTCTAAACATCAATGGTCAGCAAGTGATGGGTGTTTAGACCTATGAAGAGGTTGGCAGATACTCAGCATTCACCTCCAGGGTCAGTTTATTATGGGGAAATATTTGACAGACAATGTCCTGGTAGCACAACATATTAAAATACACATTTGGCACATTCCAAGACAGAAGTGTAGGGCCAGGGTACCAGAAGTTGTCCAAGGTCCTACGTGTAAAGGAAAATTATACTTTTATCTAATCCCGCCTTTCTGAACATGGGGAACCCTTGAAATAAATTTCAGGTCCTCAAGAACCCCCTTCTATACTTACTATATCTACAGCTAACAGTGCGTTAGTGTGGGGGTCAGTAGGAGGAATGTCACCCTTACAGATAGCCAAAAAGCTCATTAGTGACACTTAAACTGATCTGAGAGGCACAAATTGCTTATTGCACAAGAAATCCCAAGCAATCTCTTGAGGAATCATACGGTTCCATGGAAGCGTGGTTGAGAAAAAATGATCAAAAACCTTTGCAAAGCGCACCTCTGCCTTCCCATTTATATTGGTTTCAAAACAGCAACCTTCTCAGTTATTTAAAGCCTGCCCGACGAAGATCTGTTTGGTGTTGACCCTGCCAACATACTCATTCCCCATTGGCTTGTATGGGTCATATATCAAGACTTGTCCCAGCTCAGAAACTAAAGTACAGATGATGAATGAGGAGGTTAGTGTGGCTTACGTGGGGATGGGGACAGGTTATGGCTTTGCCAAGATAAAAATACCTCTGTACTAAAAACACTTGGTGTCTCAGAAAGTCAGATAAAAACCAACATGGGTTCAAATCCTGTGCCACTTTAAATTTAAATCTAGAAAATGAGGTATTTATCTTGGCATTTGACATAAATAATAGCAGCTTGCCTTATTCCTTTCTATGTATGTTATCACATGATGGTGTGGTATGATATGGTGGTGGGGTGGGCACAGATACAGTATGTTGGAGAGGGTCAAGTCCTGGATGTCCTTATTACTGTCTCCTTCAGTAAAAGAAGAGAAGGTAAAAGTCTTAATTGGCTTATTAAGGGATTACAAGATCTTTTTTATTTTAAAACAATGTCTAGCTTTTTTTTAAATTAAGACGGAATTCTTTAAACAAACTGCGTTTCATGGTGACTAAGACGTTCGTCACTGTGGGTTTACTTTGCTTGAGTAACTACGCTAAAAATGATAAATCATTATGGTAAACATTAGAATGAATTATAGTTGAACCCTAATTTTGCTTTCATCCTGAGTCTTACAGAGTTTGGTTTAATTAATTGCATCAATTATATGCGGATAATTACAGCAGCTGCAATTATCCTTCATATGATTGCACAAAAAGGACCCACAATAATAAATTGAAAGGATTTAATCACTTAAAGGGGCCGCTAAAACACAAACTGACTTGTATGAAATTGGTATTAATAAACAGTTTTAAGGAAGTCCCTAATTTCTTTTTTTAAAGGATGGGATATCGGAGATGTTATTTCGCTATTGTGGTCAGGGTAACATAAATACTCCTAATAATGGTGTTAATAAAAGCATAACTAAAGCCGCTTGACTCACATATCCCTGTTCCATTGCAGGGCGCTTCCATCTTCCTTTCTTCTTCTTCTTGGAAATGATCTATGGCCATATTGGTTGGGCGTCCCGTGATAAGTTATGTCATCCCTGGCACACACAAGGAAAGCTGGGATTTCTGGGTTCTGCACAGCTCAGCTTTTTCACCCGCATGATCAGCCAAGACTTGAGGTAAGATTATTGGAGAAGGGACATCGCCTTTCCCTTTCTCCAATAACCACCTCCCCGATTCCACTTTAAGTCAGTCCTCAATGCCAATCCTCAGTGGCCAGGAACTGGACACATTTTTAGTATTTCTCCAATAGACCACAGTAAGGAATGGTTTACAAAGACTATGAAAATGAATATGCATAAACTGGCCTGTATGTGGCCTTGAGGACAGAAGTTGAGGACTCCAGACTTAAGCAGACCTAACTTTATATTTATCTTTCCTTACTTTCTATTTCTTTAATGTATACTAATAGTAGGGCTTATGGAATAACCACTTACGGATTTGGGGTCCTTCTTGGCACCAGCAATCAGTTCCCTTGGCTTACACATATGCTACCAGGTTCCATGGCTATGACCAAAAAGGAAATGGTTTACCAATATCTGCAGGAAAGCTACAAAAAGGTATATATTGTACATAATGCAGTGCTAGGACCAGGTTTGGTTAGATCCACAGTTTCAGAAATCTGATGAGCTAGTAGTGTTCTTTGCTCTCTACCCGTGTTGACTGTAATCAAATGACATTGTTCCCAGCGATCTGGATTAGAAAACATCTCTCCTCTATGTTATGGGAGGTAGGGGGTCCCTTCTGAAGCCCGATCTGATGGTGACATTGCTTCTTCTTTGTACTCTCAAGGACAGGAGAATAAAGGTAAAAAAGCCTTATAAAATAAAATGAATGCAGGCATAAAATCTAGGGAGTGGTAAGCTGTATATTACAGTTTTGTTCTTGAGTCATAGCCAACATTGCACCAACCTTCCATAGACATACGTCTTACACAGAAAGTTACCATAACGTAAGCTGCGTACACACGTGCAATTTTTCTCATTGGAAAGGATCTTTCACGATCCTTTCCAAAGACAAAGGACAACATGATGCATGAACGGTGCTGTACATACAGCACCGTTCTGCTCTATGGCGAGGGTGGGGAGAACGACGGAGCGGCACCCTGCTGCCCGCTCTCCCCCTTCCCTTGCATTAGGATCGCTCGTCGTTCATCGTTTGTGGATCCGCCAGGACGGATCCATGGACGATGAACGACGCCGACTGTACACACACCAGATTCTCTGACGTGTGTACGCAGCTTTATTTTGTAACTATTTTGCTTTTATAATGAGACCCTGTGAGACCCTGAAAAGTGGGCATAAACCTTGTGACATGCTATTGTCATAATATGTTATCACAATGATAGGTGGAAAGTATTAATAGGAGTACTAGGTGATGTCATGCACTTTCCAGATTTCCAAACACCATTCCATATGTCATTGGAAGCACCCTACTCCATTGATTGAAGGCACTGGGTGGTTCACAAGGGACCATCTGATAGATCTTCTACAAACTTGTAGGTTTTCCTTTTACTGGCTCTCTGTATTACTGACAGTTCAATTGGCACCTTTGCTGAATAGGTTCCTGGAAACCAAAGCAATAGGAAAAACTTCTATCCCATGATAAAGCTGTTGGAAATGTAGAGTATTTTTTGGGTGAGAATGCCTATTGTCATTGCATCACATACAAAAATCTGTACACGTATGTGAACTAAGATAACAATGGCAAAAGTACAACCACTGAACATAAATAAATAACTACAGATGTCCCAGTGTGTGTATGCGATTATAGAAATCAGCTGAAAAAGGAATAGATAAATAGATTTGGTTTAGGAAATGACATCTATACTCTGTGAACAAATATAACACATATACCACATTATTGAATGAAACCCTTGGTATCTCTTCTTCCAGAATCATCTTATACTGGCTGACACAAGATCTAATTAATGATTAAGAATTTGAATCTGCAATGATTTTATATTCTGCAGAGTTTTGTGATCTCTTGTTGCTGACCTAGCATTACTGAATTACATTTGACACACAGAGCCCAAATGGTATCTTAATGCCAATCCCAAAAACATTTATTTAAATTTCCTGAATGACAATATAGGTGTTGCAAGGTTCCTGTTATTAGCCCCCATGTCTTCTTCTGGGTGATATTCTAAAACTAATTTCAGGTTATTAGGTCCTGATTGTTCAGCCTATGATAGCTTGTCCATCAATCTATCATATAAGAGTATTTTCAGGGCCATAAAATTTGAACCATGGAGGACACATCAATAAGTTAAATGAATTACACCTCTCAGCCACCCTTCCTGACAAATTTAAGGCTCTGTGTAAGCTCTATGTCCATCTCCTTGGAGCTTTAGGATTTTCTTCCTGCCCCCCCATGTAATGGTGCCTGGGCTGCATTGCAAGTACGGCACAAGTCATTTGCTTCTCATACACAGAGCAATTTTATTTGCAGCATGCTATGGATAACTGAACTTTAGAGTTTTTTTGCTTTGCCAAAACTTCACCTAAATTTGGGACAAACTTAAACAAAATGCATTGAAGTCATCAAGTAAACCCTGTCAATGGGTCTGATTTAATAAAGCTCTCCAAGGCTGGGGAGAATACACTTTCATTAGTGAACCTGGGTGATTCAGTAAACCTGGAATTGATTTCTTCAAAGTCATTTTTTTTTGCTAGCAAATGTTTTGAATCTTGGACCAGATCTATTCCAGGTTTGCTGGATCACCCAGTTTCACAGATGAAAGTGTATCCTCTCTCCGCCTTGGAGAGCTTTATTACATCAGGCCCAATGAACTTCTCTTTTTTGCTCTCTTCATGCCTCCTAAACATACAACTCAAAGCACAGGTTCACTTTAACCCCCTAGCAGTAATCCCAAGTGTGACTCGGAGTGGATTTTACATGCTAAAAGCGGTAATCCTCGGGGTAGCTTTAACCTAAAAAAACCCGCAGGTCCTGGGGACACAACCATCTTTTTCAATCTCCAGCCGGCGACTACAGAGACAGGGTTTCCCGGTGACGTTGGTGCATGCGTCAGTGCGGGCGAGCAGATCGGTGAGAAATTCAAATAATTTTGTACTGGATTCAATACAAAATAGCTATATTGAGTCCAATACAAATAAATTTTCATATAATATATATATAAATATATATATAATATATATGCTACTATACATTTATATTACATGTTAAACTTTTTTTAACAGATTTTTGTGTTTTTTATTTAAAGTTTATTAATACATTTATTAAATATTGGACATATTTCGGTGAGTTATGCCTAAGAATTATAGCCTACAAAGTAAAATAAATTTCCGTGCCAAAAATAACGTTTTTTGCATGGATATTTGGACGGAATTAGAACGCAAGGGAGGGTTAAAGAGTCATTAGAGCACTCTATGCACTTGATGATTTTGGAACATGTGCAGCATTCCAGAAAAGTGTTTAAATCTTTATTAAAATTTAATAAAAATATATTTATTACATTTCACAGCAGCGTAGTGATAAAAGCATTCACAACCCCTGTACAATAGCGGTATACAGAGGCTTTAATCAATAAATGCCTGTAGGGTGACCTATTTCATACTCTGGGATCACTACAGAGCTTTGTGTGCTGAGATTTCTATCCCTTGGATGATGCTTATTACAAGTAATCCTCTACATTAATATGAAGAGGGAGCGGAGGAAGATGCTCTTTGGTCATTTTTTTCTTGCTGATAGTCGCATTGGCCTTTTATGTCATTCTTCTTCTTTGGGCCAGTGAAAGAAAACTGCGTTAGAATAGAAATGGCAACATAACTCATAGTGGAAAACTAGGTTTCAATCTCCATTTAGATTGAGTTAGGATATTGAAACTAACGGAGTGATTCAGTAATGGAGTTTGCAGAGCTGAAGAAATTCAAATACACAAATATCCTTAAAAAATGAGTATCTAAGGTCTATTACTTAGACGAAGAAATGGAGATCTGAAACTTGGTGGTTTATAAAGATGGTTAAATAGCCCAGTTTTCTCCATGTTGTATCACAATCTCCAGATCTTTTATTTTTGCTAGCTATCACAGGTGGAGCATGAGATGTTGTGTCACCCTTTGTAAAACCAAAATAACTATGGCCAAACTATTGTGGACACCTGACCATCACACCTACATGAGCTTGTTGGACAACCCCATGAAAACCCATTGGCATTATTATAGACTTGGCCTTCTGTTGTGTCTATATCAGCCCTAGCTCCTCTGGAAAGACTTTGCACAGAATTCTGGAATGTCTGTAGGATATTTTGAGCATTCAACCAAAAGAACATTTATCAGGTCAGACACTGACATTGAACCGGGCTTAGTATTTGCCTTCTAATTCATTTCACTGGTGATCAATAAGGTTAAGGTCAGAGCTCTGTGCAATCCATTTAAGTTCCTCTTCACCAAACCAATCAAACCATATCTTTATGGAGCTGATTTCATACATAGGGGTACAGTTTTGCTGGAACAAAAAAGTGTTGTTCCCCATACTGTTGCCACAGGGTTGGAAGCTCAAAATTGTCAAAAAAATCCTTCTATGCTGGTCCAATAACTGCAACCTACAATAGGAGGGTAATCCACAAATCTTTAGCCATATAGTGATATATGTCTGTCATTTGCAACCCCTACTAAATGTACAATGCTGCGTAATATGTTGGTGCCATAGAAATCTTGTTTATTATTATTATTAATAATAATAATAATAATAATAATAATAATATTAATGTATAAATAATACATGTGCAACATTTTTTATTACTTTGGTAATGATTATTAGGGTTATTGCATGTTTCCCATATCTACATGTTACTAGAAGTGCAATATAATGTGTTCCACAACCTAAATTTGAGTTTTTGGTGTTTAGTGACCTACATGATTTTTTACTTTGTTTGTGTTGTAATGTTATCCCATGCATTGTGGCACACTGCAGATTCATTCCTAAGCATGTTGCTAAATCCATTTTCCAGTATTTGATCCCTCTGCTTCATATATTAAAAAAAAAATAGTAAAATGATAGTAAAAAAATAAACTTTTTGCTAGGATTGCTTGAATAATTATAACATTCCTTACATTGTAAAAAAAAAATATTTTCCTATAATAAAGAAGTCTTCTTTTTAAAACATATATTAAATCTAAGAACTATCTAGGAACACTTAAACAATGCACAGATAAATAACACTTGTATTTGTGATCTATTTGCTAAATTAGCCTACATTCCTTAAACATATGGAAACAGATTTGTACTGTAAATTATAACCAGTAATCTATGCACAATCAGCTGTTTTCTTTTGTTTTACACTTACCTATTCTATTTTAAACCATATTGATTTATTCATCTTTGTTCAATCTTTTCTCCACCTGTCTTATTAATGAATCTCCTTTCCCAAACTGCTGCTTGTCCTTTATTATCCCTAATCTGAGAGCAATTTCTTAGCAAATGACCTTTATAGCCATCAATATCTACGATGGGCCGGTATATATCTATTCTAATCTCTCTGCTAGAAATAATTGCTCATTAAGTGCTTATTCTCTAACAAGACCGTATATTCCTGTTGTCATTGCTCCGCTCTCCGTTTCCTCTCATCAATTAGGCTTTTCCAAGACAGCGATTCTTTTGGTTTATTGCAACAAAAATATTAATTTTCCATTTTACTCTAAATGAATTAGCAAACATCTGTCTGTGTTTTGCACACTTTACACTTCTCTGTATCTGAAGATGACATTTCTCATAATAAAAAGATTTAATTGTAGGGGTAAAATCTGAAAAAAAAAAAAAACTGTAAGATTATCATCTTCCTTTAAATGTTTAAAAAAGCAGCTTTTCTATCCATTTCTTGGGGTAATATTATCCATTTGCTGTAGTTGCAATCTATAATCAGTAATTAATAATAATAATGACCTGTTTAGTATCCCTAAGGGAAGAATCAATTCTTGCTACTTAAATGTAAAGGAATGTATCAATATTCTGAGACATTCCACTGTTTAAGGAATCAATACCTCTAATTGAACGATCTCTTGGAGGATAAATCCTATTCTTTTTTTGAGTCAATAAATCATAGATACCCCACAACTCATCAACATAAATCACTTTGTGTCTATTTAGGGCTCACCTATATTGTTGCAGTACCATGCAGGAGAAGACACGTTACTGCCATGCACATATCATGTTGCATTGCCATTCATTTTAAATGGCATGCCAAAGCAGTAAACCAACCATTGCTGCAATGCACAGTAACAAATTACCGTGGTGCATTGCTTTGGAAATAAAAGTGCTGGTCTGATTCCTTTGCATTAAAGTGTGGTAATCGTCTGTTGAACTTACCAACATATTGCACTTTAATCTGTTTATTGATGTACGATGATCCAGTAGATATATCTCAATAGGCTTGTAATGTTTTTTTTATTTACTTTATCTGCTTTGAATGTACAGTGGTACCTTGGTATAAGTCCCTAATCTGTTCCAGATCCTTGGACTTATACCAAACAAATTTTTCCATAAGAAATACAAGGAAAATGATTAATCCGTTCCCATGAAAAAAAATCCTAACACTACTTAATACTAAAATACATAAATACAAAAGCAATTAGATGAAATAAAATAAAATTTAACCTTTTTACCTTGCTGAGAATAGATGAGTGCCTACTAGGATGGTGCTGAGAAGGGAGGAGGAGGAGATGATATGTAATTTACAGAGAGTTTTAGTGCCGGTTGTTCACTGAATGGTGGCAACTGGCGTACTGACGCTCGTAGGCAGTCGTGGCTTTGTCTGGAGAGAGGTAAATAAGGGTAGTGCGCGGTGTTATGACTTTTTTTGACCCATACAAGTTCTAGCACAAAGGTTGTGTACCAAGCAAAAATGTTCATGTCCAAACAGGACTTATACCAAGTTGGACTTATTCCAAAGCAGACTTATACCAAGGTACCACTGTATTTATTTATTTATTACTTTTTATAGGTAACCTTTGTTTTAAAATTGAACATTTAATCCACAGAGTACATATAAAAAAGGATTCCCAGAGCATTGTGGAATTTCTTTTCAATGCTTTAAAAAAGAATGTAAGAATGTAAGAAAAAAAGAGGTCGATCTCACACATTCACAGAAGACACATCACCCGATTTTACACCTTTGCAGATTGGGTTATGGGAGCGGAACATGTAAGAAAAATATGGCCATATCCGATGTTTCGTCTGGGCCAGAAAGAAGAGAGGAGCTGGGACGGCACAGGACCTACTGGACTCAGTTATCTTAGTTGGATTTAGGTTAGTTAGATCAAGGAATTTTCACCTGTAAAAGTAAGTGGCATTTTTTTAAAACCAAATCCATTTTGGTATTGGTAAAAATCCCCCTTTAAATAGGACTACTTTCCAAACAACATTAGCAAGCATTTACATTCAGTTTCAATGAGTTAAAGGGTTCTAATTGACAGCAGGTAACCCATAATCCTTTACAACATGTAGCAAGAGCAACTGCACCACCACCACCATTTACCAGCGTACCCATCAAATGTTCATGAATGCATGTCAATACTTTCTCCATCTCCCAATACCTTACATCCTTTCATCTCCCATTCTAAACAACTCTCCTTTTAGTTGTAATTCTTTTAAGGTCCACACAAATCAATGTCCTTTGTGATAAGGGAAATCGGGGGGCTTCCATATCTGCAGAAGATTCCCATTGGCTGGCTTATGCTTTAGCATTGATCTGGAACAAGCATGTTGCATGTAAACTATAAGTGAAGTCAGAACTCCGGATTCAGTTCCAGGGCAGAAGTTTGGAAATAATAAAGCCATTGGATTAGCATGACAGCCAGAATAGGAGATTGGCCATGATGGCCGGCATATTGCTCCCAGTACCGGATATACGTTACAGGCAGCTGCCCTCCGGCTATCCTCTCCATGCTGTCAGAGCCAGTATAGCAATGGCTGACAATATTCATTATTCTTTTATTTCATTTATAGGAAATGCTGCTGTGCTGTAGGCTGGGAAAACCATGAAGATTTCTCCTTGCAGTAACATAATATTATTTACATCCAGTCCTCCTTCTGGGCACGACGCTTGTCTGTGAACTAATCCTACATGGCTGTTTAACTAGATCAGTGTATAGGAAGTGCGTTCCAGGCACCAGGCCCCAGTAAAGGCAAGAGGGGCCCCGGGGCGAACTCTAAAGATGGCTGTCCTACTTAAATGAAATGATCTTTTTGCTAAGTGATAGAGAAATAAGCGCATTGAATTAGAATTGCTTGCTTCAGTACAGCATTTGCTCCTTAAAGGGAATCTACAACCTGGATTCATTTATTTTTCAGATATAATTTACTGTAATCAGCTTTTTGTATCATTGGTAAAGGTTCTTCCACTGAAAAGGTTTTTATACTTTTTTGTTGCTCATTAGGGATATTTTTTCCCAATTCCTGTGTGATCACAAAGAGGGGATCTATGCACCATCACCCCCAGGGTGGCACAGACAGTAATCATTTACCAATTGTTCATTGCTGGCTGTGTTTCCAGTGGGGAGATCTCTCCAGGACAGGAAAAAGGAGATATGTCCCCAAATGGGACAAACAGTGTAAATTAGCCCATATGTCTTCTGCTGCTCCTTCATTGTCCAATCACAGCTCTAGGGTGGGGGTTGGCATTGACTGAATTGCCTAATACCCATAGAAGAAGTTGTGCTGTTTCTAAATTGCAAAACTCAAAAACAGAGCCACGCAAAGCCAATTAGTTGAGCTGCAGTTCAAGAAACTTGGTAGTGGAGTTATTATTATTATTATTATTAAACAGGATTTATATAGCGCCAACATATTACGCAGCGCGAGTTTGAGGAAGACTAGTTTATCAGTCTGCTGCTACTCCCTAATTATCCAATCACAGCTCTGGGTTGGGGTTTAGAATTGGCTGAACTGCCTAATAACAATAGAAAGGGCTTTTCTGCTTGTAAATTGCGACCCTGGACAAACAAAGCCACAAAAAGCCAATCACTTAAGCTGCATTGTAAGAAACTTCATTGTGAAGTGGGATTAAGACTAATTTATCAGTCTGCCACTTCTCCTTTCATGTCCAATCACAGGCTAGGGGAGGGGCAAGACCTGTAAGTGTTACTGAATTGAAGCCAAAAAAAAATCAGGTCACCATCCTTGGAAGAGCAATGTAAATCTTGGAATTGGATGGAGAAATACTGAACAGCTCCCATGTCAATATTTCATCTGTCTATGTAGCTGCATGCTTGCTGTTCAGCTTCAAACCTTTATATCTGACCCATGAAGAGTTAATGGCATCTAATGCTTTTATAATCAAGTCTATGGATGAGCAGTACATGAAATAAACATTGTCTATAGAGAAAGTTGGTGTTAGAAGTGAGAGCTTTGTCACTTATACATTCTCTTCTCCTGAGGCCAGCGCACATTATACGTCTCCGCCATCCCTTCACGTCACATTTCCTGCAGCTATACTCTGTCCTTGATCCACTTTCCCTGTGAAATGTGCTCTCCTCTTGTTTGTGGCATCCAATCAGAAGCTGCAGCATTCACTCCCGGCTGAACTTCTTACTGTGGATTCAATGCTGAATGAATCATTTATTCCACATCACTTTCAAAGTGCAGAAGTAATAGTAATGTCATTGTATGTGCTGCTCATATGAACTTCAAAAGAAGCGGTGCCCAGTCTATATAGGGCAATGGCAGCTCCACCAGCTACTTATACCTTTCCTTACCATGTGGCCATTGGGAGTAAAGAGAGGGAAAGCCATGTGTAAGCTTTAATTTAGAACTCACACAGAGCAACATACTACCCTGCACATGTGATAATACAGAGTACCTGATTGGCCAATCAGCTTTATTGTCATGGTGGTATTTCACATGATTCCCAATACTTTGAAGTACAGGGCGTTTTTCTTCTTTCTATAGACATAACCCAGATTCTTTTTATAAGTATCCATAGCAAATATTATTTAGCTAACAACCCAATAGAACCCCTAGCTCAAAGATCAGATCTTGGCCACAGCAAAAAAATAAATGGTAGTGAAAAGGTTCCAGTTCAATGCCAGTGTGATCAGGGTTACTGTTGAGCTCAGTGTCTACTTATTTCAATTACAGATTGTATGGACACTTACCTTAATTTACCTTGTTAGGTATATGGGACACCTTTCTCTAGCAGTCTCTTATAACTTGCCAGCTGATACACAGCCTTTAACACCCCTGTATTTGGCTTATGTCCCAAGCAGTCTCCTATAACTTATCAGCAGCTACTTATACCTAGACACCCCACTGTATTTTGACTTAAGATTGTATTTTGCCATCCACTAAACCCCTCTTTTACCTTGGCACATATCTCTAACAGTCCCTTATAGTCTATAGCAATCTACTTTATTTGCCAGCAGCTGCTTCTACCTTGAATACCACCCCGTATTCTGGAACAAGTCCTCAGGAGTCTCCTATAACTTATTAACAGCTGCTTCTACCTTGAACACCACCCCGTATCCCGGCACAAGTCTTCAGCAGTCTCCTATAACTTATCAGCAGCTACTTATACCTTGAACACAACCCCGTATCCTGGCACAAGTCTTCAGCAGTCTCCTTTAACTTATCAGCAGCTACTTATACCTTGAACACTGCCCTGTATCCTGGCACAAGTCCCCAGGAGTCTCCTATAACTTATCAGCAGCTATTTATACCTGGAACACTGCCCCGTATACTGGCACAAGTCTCCAGCAGTCTCCTATAACTTATCGGCAGCTACTTATACCTAGACAACCCACTGTATTTTGACATAAGATTATAATTTGCCATTCACTAAACCCCTCTTTTACCTTGGCATATATCTCTAGCAGTCCCTTATAGTCTGTAGCAATCTACATTATTTGCCAGCAGCTGCTTCTACCTTGAACACCACCCCGTATCCTGGCACAAGTCTCCAGCAGTCTCCTATAACTTATCAGCAGCTATTTATACCTTGAACACAAACCCGTATCCTGGCACAAGTTTCTAGCAGTGCCCTATAGTCTGTAACCTAAGTTTGTACCAGTCTGCTATAATTTGAAAGCAGCTACTTCTACCTTGATACCCCTCTGTATTTTGGCATAAGTCTCCAGCAGATTTTACTTGAACTCCCCTTTTACTTTGGCACAAGTCTCTAGCAGTCTCCTATAGTCTGTAGCAGTCTACTATAATTTTAGTATCAAAAGTATCAAAATGTGGGACTTTAACGGCAGTTTAATATCATAAAATTATCATATTTTATTTACCGGTACATCGTTTTAGAAAAAGTTTATTCATGCCTCTCCCGATTATAGAAATTCACGGGAAGTTAAATAACGACATAACATACATTGTACACATTACATATGTAGGTATCATCCGATGCATTTCGCAGACTATGTCCGCTTCCTCGGGATGTAATTAGTACAGACAATAGATGTATCAGCACAAAAAGCCATTCAACTACAAGTGCACTTTGTCACCTGGTATGGAGCCAGGTATAGGGTGAGGTTAAATCCACAACAACAGAGATAGTGGTATCCCAAACTAATCATCCACTATAATGTTCAATTTGTAGTATCTGTCCCTTGAGGTTTTCAGAGGACTGCCATCAAAGCATCTATTTATTCATGATAAGTCACTGTCCTTCTAGACCAATGCATGTAGTTCAGAAAAAAGGGGAGACTGCCATCATCTGTGATGCATCTAGGTGCATGGGAATCGGGCAACAAAATATATAGTCTACTATAATTTGCCAACAGCTACTTCTTGAACACCGCCCCGTATCCTGGCACAAGTCTCCAGCAGTCTCCTATAACTTATCAGCAGCTATATCTACCTTGAACACCACCCCGTATCATGGCACTAGTCTCCAGCAATCCCCTATAGCAGGGGTGCCCAAGAGGTGGATCTCCATTTACCGGTAGATCACAAAGGCAATGTGAGTAGATCGCGGAGCCCTGCCTTTCAAAATAAACTACTGCGCACAGGAGTTATTAAGTCCAAGTTTTTGTTGCTGGTAGATCATTTTGACTCGGTCATTTTAAAAGTAGCTCGCAAGCCAAAAAACTTGGCTTGCATAGGGCAGAGGCCACCCCTGCCCTATAGTCCGTAACAGTCCTAAGTTTGTAGCAGTCTACTATAATTTGACAGCAGCTACTTCTTCGTTGTCACTCCACTGTATTTTGGCATAAATCTCTAGCAGTTAATAATTTGCCAACAGCTATTTATACTTCGATACCCCACTGTATCTTGGCATAAGACACTAGCAGTCTCCTGTAGTTTGGTTAGTGCTATTATTAAACCATTATGCATATGGAGGACATAACAGCCCATTAATGGCACCTCAGACTAATTTTATCATACTTTGTTCTATTGGCATGATTTCAGATTTTCCTCTGAATACAAGTCATTAATCTTACCAGAGCAACCATAAGGTTCTTTCTAACGCTCTTTTGTCTAAGCTTTTCTCTTAGCTTGCTAATACTCCCCCTCTCTTCCTCTTTCCTACCAAATATTAACATAATAGGAAAACCACTTTCACAAATTTAAATTGGCTAGGTATACTTGGGAATTTGTATTGCTTTATTACTGTTACTAAGTGAAAGATTCTGCTTTGATCATTTGCACGTTTTTATTCTGCATATTATTCTTACTTGGTCATCTTCAGAATCTGTTTATATTATTTTTGTACTGTTTATGTCTTCCTTTGATTTCTGTTTACTATTCTTGTATCTATTTTGCTAATTTTATTTTTTTTTGCTTCAAAAAAAAAATAATTTATAAAAGAACTATTTTTATCTTGCCAGTAATTTCTAGCAGTCTGATATAATTTGGCAAAGCGGTTCTATTGGTTAGGTAGAAGAATTTTGTAAGTTCAAAGCAGCTTCTATCTTTTACCTGCAACAAATTAGGAATGACAGCTTTTAAAATTGTAGATATTTTCTATTTCTTGCTACAAATCACCATTCAAAAAAATAATTTAATTCATATTTTCTAGGTAATGCATGTCTTAGGGTTCTGTACATCCCACGTGACATAGATATGAAAGCATTAGGAATATTATTTATTTTCTCAATGTTAGTGTAAGTGCTTTTCTGACAAATCAAATATTAATAAGGTAATAGTGCAAAAAGGGTCAAATAACTCCTAAAGGGATCCTATTGCTGCATTTCCAGCATCTGCTAATAACATTTTTGTAATCTCCATAATATCTACTTACATTAACCCTCTATGCTGCGCTTTTGGACGCCTGCAGCCCCCTCACCCCATACACATCCTCAGTCTAGAAAAGAACCAGATCAGCACACTGAGCTCCAATATGGTAGCCAACCTGATGGAGGGCAAAATTTTCTGCTGGTGATATGCACTCTCAAATAATTTCAAATGAAGTGCAGTTATTGGGCCTGATTTAATAAAGGTCTCCAAGACTGGAGGGGATACACTTTCACCAGTGAGGCTGAGAGATCCAACAAACCTGGAATTATTTTTTTAAAGTCTTTTACTGTTTGTTAGCAAATGTTTTAAATCTTGGACCAGATCCATTCCTGGTTTGCTGGATCACCCAGCTTCACTGATGAAAATGTATCCTCTCCAGCCTTGAAGGGCTTTAATAAATTAGGCTTATCATGTTTGCCTCTTCCCCTGATCCAAAGTAATTCATGCTTCCCCTTAACAAACCCATAAATGCCAAAATACCAATACAGGTAGTCCCCAGGTTACATACAAGATAGGGACTGTAGGTTTGTTCTTAAGATGAATTTGTATGTAAGTCAGAACATGTACATTATTTTAATAAATGCAATTAGGACAGATGTTTGTCTCAACATATTATTAGGCAATGTGGTGTCAGTTACGGTATAAAATCCTCACTGTGAGATAATCACAAACAAAGCAAAAAAACAAAAACTTTATGGAGTCTAGACATTCATTAACTTCTGGAGCAAGCTGGGCTTTGATATGCAAAAGGAAACAACTGCAGAGTTTGTCTTGGTCATTAAAGAGTTACAAGAGGTTGCTGAGCTTCTCCATTTGGTTTAACATAATCTTTAATTATAATCATTATAATCATAAGGGTTAATTTATGGAGCGGTAGAACAAGTGTAATTGTTGGTGATTGAGATAGCTGGGTGTGGGGGTGTAGGGTATGGTGATAAATTAAGTGGGGTAATAAGGGAGAAGTTTGGTTAGGACAATGAAAATCCCACATCTTAATACCTATCCCCAAATTCAAGCACCTAACAATAAAAGTATTGTATAGTTTCACTATTTAAGTGTGGATCTTCCTGCTGATTGCAGCACATTGAAATGTCCTTTTATCTGTTATGACAATGATTGCTATTGTCCCCCAAATGACAGCCCAGACACTGATTTTATGAAGCTGGCAATTTGCTGAACAGGATAAATCATTTTTGTATTACTTTTCACATTGTACAATCAGCTAAGAATTTATATTTGCCACAAGCAAAAATGATTCTTCCTGAGAGAATGTCAGGCAGCCTCGGATATCTTTCACCAGACAAGACAGCCGGCGTAATGAGATGTAAATGGCAGGTAATTACCACCACTTAGGGCCTTGAGATTCTCAAACTGACAACAGAAAAGGATTCATTTGAAGTCTTTGGAACAATGGATCTAAAGCCAAGTCACTGAGAATTTGAAATCTGAATGTTCCGAACTTGAAGTGAAAACTACAGAATATCTCAATAGCTAGACTCAAATTTCTTTTAACCTTTTACCTCCAGATTATCTCTACAGAAAGCTGTGCTTTTAGATGTCCTTGTGATTGAACTTGACACATCAAACTGGTTTAAAAGTGCTGGGATTGAAAATGTTGTGTCTTGTCATGCAGGCAAATGTCTTCAGTCCTCCATAGGTCTTCATCATGGAAGATAACTTACTCTAACCAAGTTCAGATCAGCGTCATTGCTTCATTTGTATCCAAGTGTGCACTGCTGCTGGCTTCTAGAAAGTGAGACTTCATAGTGTCATGGACGCCTAGTTCATCATTGTATTTCTCCAAGCCATATATCCTGGGTCCTCCAGAAGTTGCTAGGAATTCATTGTGCTGTGATTGATTGATCTCATATTTGATGATGCCTGCAAAGTTCTGGGAGGGCTGCATGACACTAATGATCTTTTAAGTTTAAGCCACAACAGTAAGGAGAAATTCTTTCCACTGGTCACGAATAAAGAAGACTTTTTTCCACTAACCTTCAATAAATCAGTTTTAAGAGGGTTCACAAAGACCTGAACATAATTCCAAGGGTTCCTTGGGGTAAAAAGGTTGGGAGGCTGCTCTTAGCATTGGTAGGGATGGGCAGTTCACCTAAGTAATTTTACATTGTACTCTATAGCAGTGGTCGCCAACCAGTTGTCCGGTCCGCGAGAAAAATTTGACATTATTTGTAATTTTTATGTTTTAATAATATTAAAATGAAAATAAAATTCTAATAAATTCTTATATTCCTAATGACAATTTCCACCTTTATTTTGCACTAAAATCACAATCTGTAATAGAGACGGAAAAACAAGGGAGGCGCAGCGTGACGTCATTGCAGTTTTAAGTTGTATGAGGCGACCATTGCCGAGCCGTACGCTTCAGTATTGTTTCCACCATTACAACAGTCACCCCGCTCCGCCAATACCGATTCACATCCGATTGTTTTATTTTATTTATTTATTTCTAAGATGATCTTTTAGGTAAGTGTGACCTTACCTGTGTATTTTCTATACCTGTTATATTTAATGGCATCAAATAGTTTGATTTTGATAACTATCATTTCTTGTTTGGTCTTGGATTGGAATGAGATAAACTCATAATGAGTGAGAAAAAGCAAACAAATATTTTGTATTTCTCTAGTAATACCAAAGATAATACAACTAATGATAATAGTAACAATAGTAATACTTCACTTAACCGTGAGCTGATCAATGAATCAGAACCGCCACAGTCCTTGTCAGCACCATTAGGAAGATCATTATTTTACAAATGTATTTATCTTTTAAAAAAATTAAAAAAATAATTAAAAAAATTATTACCCCCAAGCGGTATTCCCGATTGTGACTGGAGGTGGATTTTCCATGCAAAAAGCGGTAATCCCAAGTCACACTCAGGGTTGCTAAAAAAACAATAAAAAACCCACTTATTTTGTTTCTTTGGCATCCCCCAGCATCCTTCATGTCCCTGATGGTCCTCCGGCGGTGTCCTCCTTCTTCGATCTCTTCCCGGCGTGTGCGGAGACGCTCTGCGGGGTTTCCTAGTGACGTTGGTGCATGCGTGGCAATTCAAATCATTTTGTATTGGATTCAATACAAAATAACTGTATTAAGTCCAATACAAATAAATATTTATATTATATGTATATATATTTAAAAATATATGTATATACAATGAATTATATGCATGTATTCTATATATATATATATATATATATACATGCTACTGTACAGTTATATTACAGTTTTCACAATTTTTTCTTTATTTAAAGTTTTATATTAAATTTATTTAATATTTTACATATTTCGATGAGTTATGCCTAAGAATTATAAGCCTACAATGTAAAAAAAATTTTCATGCAATAAAAGAAACGCTTTTTGCATGAAAATACAGAGCATTAGAATGCCAGGAGGTAATATTATTGGTCCGCGGGATTTAAAATGATAAATTTAGTGGTCCATTTGGTCCGAAAGGTTGGCGACCACTGCTCTATACCATATGCATAGTCTGTGTACTGTATATACATAGAGACCAGAAAGATGATGATCAACTCAAGAGCAAAAATACAAAACATAGCTTCATTTATAGCATCATATCTTGGGGACAAAATCTATGGAGGCAAGTAAATGGTAAAGGTGCAGCCAAGGTCCAGGAGCCATCCAGGAGGAAAAGGAGAGCAGGCTGGAATATTAGCAGTGTATCTTATCTTGCCATTGTGTTCTGTAGAAGAAGGAGGAATAGTGAGGTTCAGCATGACACCATATGATGCTACCTCAAATAAGGAGATAAAAAGCTAGGAATAGAATTTCTAATCTCAGCATTCTATCATATTCCTGCTGAACAGTTGGCTGTAGCTGTCTGAAGGTTCCAAGGACATGAAATGATTGCTGGAAATATCTGGACTTGAAGCTACTTATCTTACGTCTACAGGGCTGCACCCCTCTGGTTGATGTTTTATTGTATTTGTAATGCACAACAAAAGCAATTTAATCTCGCAATACATATGACATTCTGGAGAGTAGGTCTGTGTTAAATTGCATTTTTTTAGAATGCAGCAAGTTTGGCTTAGGTGTTCTTAAACTGCGGACAAAGCAGGTCAGACACAGATTTTCCTTGTCAAACAATCAATTTGTGTTTGAACAGCAAAGACAGGGATCGAAAGAATGCCTGCCAACATGAGCCCTAAAACAGGGAAAGGCAGCTCTGCGGCTGGAGCAAGTGATTCCGCACAGCACCCCGTGGCTGCCATCTTTCCGGCTCCTCAGCAAATTGCACCATAGCACTGGCTCTTAAAGAACTGGTATTTTCATATGTGACAGAGGACAGCAGTGAATGTTACTGAAGTGCTCCTGCCACCCCACTTATTCTCTATTGGACTACTGAAGGTAGATACTACGTAGTGTGAAGACATGGCCACTGCACCGCAACTTCAACATCAAACTTAACATAGCATAAATGTGAAGTTATCTTTAAAGTTATAACTCTTCCAATATATGCATGCATGAGGTCATCATTTGCCAGAAAATCATAGTATTGTGCATACCCCATCCCCCTGGAATGACAGATATTTTGTTGCATAACGTAGTCAAAGGATACACCGCCCAACACTACTTCTTTATACTGTCCATATTTTTTAAAACTACTTTCTTCTTGCAGGTGTTTGCAGTACATAGGAAAGCTAAATACAATGTTTACGTAGGGATTAAACTGAAACCTAAATAGTTTGAGGCAATTTTATTTTACATTTTTTTTTTGCATGGACAGTACTTTTAAAACTAATGTTTTATATATCCATTTACATATTTTATACACTATTCAGTTCTTATATTAAAAAGGATTCCCAGAGCACTATAAATTGACTAATGAAAGAATACAGCTGCAGTTATCTCTTTTTAGACAACTTACCCCTAATTGAGACCCCAGGGAGGGAGGGTATGATTAAGGAGTCACTACTGTAACTTATTGGCCCTGATTTATTAAATTTCTCCAAGGCTGGAGAGAATACACTTTCATCAGTGAAGCTGGGTGATCCAGCAAACCTGTAATGGATTTCCTAAAAGTCAAGCTATTTGTTAGCAAATGTTTTCAATCCTGTACCAGATCCATTCCAGGTTTGCTGGATCACCCAGCTTTACTGATAAAAGTGTATTCTCGTCAGCCTTGGAGAACTTTAATAAATCAGGGCCATTGACTTGTGTCTGTAAAGTTTAACCTAAGCTCAGCTTCCTAAGTGTAGGTAGGAGAAAATGGAAAGAATAGAAAACAGAGCCGAAAAAAGAAAACAGAGCCTAAACCACCTGCAAAATGGAAATCAGAAGTCAAAAAATAATAGAAATAATAAAATATAGCTCTGATTATATATGTGAAATATATACAAACTCAGTATGTCTAGTAATGATAGACAGAAAAGAAGAACATATGGAACCCATATATTGCATGCCTCATGTTTCCCTACTGTGTTGGGTCCTAGAAAAGTAATAACTGCTTTGTGTTCCAGCACTTAAGGCATGATCCCCTGGGACTTCATTTAATCGGTAAAGTAAAGATCATAACGACTAGCGGTTCATGAAGGGGTTATGTAGGAACCTTGGGCTGATCTTCCTCCAAGGAGTATTAGTGGCCTTTTCTGGTGGCCTAATCATTACCATCAGAACATCCCAGAATGACTTGGCCCTGCTGTCAGGTATATGGATGGTCATCTGGGGCCTCCAGTAAATTTGGCCTCTCTGCTCCCCGCGCTCTGTATCTACATCGGTCTACATCCTCTGCTGCTCCCATTCTGTCGCTATTCTCATACAATGATATATCAGTGTCACATTCTGACCTCGTATGCCTGGTGACTGCAACTGCAAATGTTTGACATTTCCTCCTGGAGGCTCACAAGCTGTTTGCCATTCTTATTCGTCTTTAGTGTTGTGCAGCTTGGGGAGGGAATTTGCCTCTGTAAATGCAAGGGAAAGCAAGGAAAAGGCAAGCGTTATTTTCTCATAAAGAGGTCCGTGTAATAGGGATTATTTGTGTATCAGTGTGTATTAAAGTATATCTAAAGCTACATTTTTTTATTTTTACTTGTAAAGATTGAACTACACTTGTCCTGGTGAGCATTGTCACTGGGGCAGAAAATAATCAGAAATTTTAAAATGTGCATTTGCCACTGAAACAAGAATAGATTTGATATATTGAATTAAGAATACTTTTTCTGTGGTCAGATCTGGATTTAGATATAGTGGGTTAGGTTGAAAAAGGACATCAAGTCCATCAAGTTCAACCACTAGGGAAATAAACATATCCCAGATATAAAACCCTATAAGACATAGTTGGTCCAGAGGAAGGCAAAAAAAAAACCTGGTACAACTTGCTTCAACAGGGGGAAAAAATCCTTCCTGATTACATAGGGCAATTGGATGTTCCATGGAACAACAGTCACTGTTATTTTTACTTTAAACCTTTAATCCCCAGTTATATTCTGTGCTTCTAGAAAACTTCCAGCTTTTTCTTAAAGCAATCTATAATAGTTGCTGAAAATAACTTTCTGAGGGAGCCGATTCCACATTTTCACAGACCTTACAGTGAAGAATCCCTTCCTTATCCGGAGCTTAAACTTCTTTTCCTCCAGACACAAAGAGTGCCCTCTTGTCCTTTGTAATGATCTCAAAGTGAATAATTGGGAAGAGAGTTCTCTATATGGACCATTTATATACTTGGAGCTCTATTTATAAAATAGAGAATCTGACATTTTTACAAATAATCCCTGGTGGGAATCAATTACTGCCATTGAAACACACAGACCTGGAGGATTCCAACAAGGCAATATCTGATTTCTTGTTTTATAAACTATCCCCTAAGTGTCCAGTATTCTACCATACCACACAGAATTCTGCATCATATGGGCCATTCGGTACTCTACACCTTAAAATGGTGTTGGCAAGAGACCCAGACAGCGGATTAGTTAAGCATGGCTTGTTTTACAAATTAAATAAAAAAAAAAAACAAGCTGGGGAATTATAGGGGAAGAATTAGGCTTAAGTTTGTCCAGAAATGAGCTTTAATGTTCAGTAATAATTAATTTTAAAGTAGGAATTCTGATTTGTCATTGGGCAGGGTTGAGCCAGGACAATGTAGTTTTATGATTTCATGTTCAGTATCAAATGATTGTAATATCCAGCTCTACACTTTGTCTAATTAACATTTCATTATTTGCAGGTGTCACATGATTTTGCAATCAACTTTAACCCCGATGACGATGAATGTGAAGGTAAATGGTTGCAACCCGCAATGCATTATTTTATTTCTAGCTTGGTGTGTGCATGGAAGGAGATTTCTGGTTCTTTGTAAAAATTAAATCTATATAATTATTCTTCGATTTAAACTGACCACATGACCGCAATGTAATGAAAGTATTTTTAGAAAAAGGTTGTCGTTTATTCTGAATGTGTATTGGAGTTCTGATCAGCCTAAGATTCTTTGTGTCTTTTTATTAGATGAATAATAAGTAATTCAATAGAACTAAATCATTTTCCTTGTGTTTTCAGGGATTCAGGGCATAGTAGAATCCTACCAGAACTGTCTCCCAAAAATTCAGCTGTATGGACCCACCAATGTGGCACCGATTATATCGCGGGTAGCACGGCTGGCAGCTGAGGAGGAAAGGACAAAAGAAGCTTCGGTGGGTATACAGTGCTATGTGCATACCCATGAATAGAGGGGTGGCATTGGCAGGTATTGGCATTGGCAAGCATTGGGACTTGTGGATAAAGGTGTGTGGAGGGATATTGCTCATAGCAGCCAATCTGCTTGCTTTTGTTTCCAAACCAGAACAGTAAAATACCAACTTATAATAAATTGCTTGCCCTATGGAACATCTTCTTATCCCTCCTCCAGCAGCAATACAATACCCACCCACATGATATCCATGCCAACAAACTGACCCCATGTGTCTTTTTGCAGAAATATTACATACTTCTCATTCTTACGGATGGAGTGGTTACAGACATGGCGGACACACGGGAGGCCATAGTGCGGGCGTCCTACTTGCCCATGTCAATTATTATCGTGGGCGTCGGAAATGCAGATTTTACAGACATGCAGATTCTGGATGGCGACGACGGGATTTTGCGAGCACCCAAAGGGGAGCCTGTTCTTCGAGATATTGTTCAGTTTGTTCCATTCCGGGAATTCAAAAATGTAAGTTATGTTAGATTTTGTGCATTGTTAATTGATGTTATTGTTGCATATTCTATAATTAGGAGTCAGTATGGAGCAATGCAGAGCTGGTAGATACATGGAGCCAGTCACTCGTTTAGCTGTGTGTGTGTAATCTGAGATTAAGCTATTGAACTCTGTAAATGAATGTTTATTTTAAGAAAAGCTACTAAGATTACTTTGGTATTTATACACTTTATAATCTTTTTAGATTTGTTTCTTTCATGTTATGCTTGTGTGTTTCAGGCATCTCCGGCTGCCCTGGCCAAATGCGTTTTGGCTGAAGTGCCCAAACAAGTGGTAGAATATTATAGCTACAAAGTTTTCCCCCCACGTTGTCCAAAAGTAGATTCCCCGGACTCTGCTCTCAACTCTCCTCAATGAGCTCTTTAACGTCTATGTTGCCCACCTGTCCTTGGATAAAGCAGAAGGCTTGCAACTCACAACATTCCAACTATCGCCCAACAATACCATCTCTTGTGCACAGCTTGTCTATTCATCCAATCAGACATGGTGATTCACAACTGAGATCTTCACGAATCCTTCCAGTGCAGGCCAATGAGCATTTCTGACTTTCATGGCACTGATTGGCTTCTATACACCAATGCTTCGTGCAATCTACAGAGAACTCAATGGTGTCAACCATTACATATATCCAACATTGTTCAGATAATGTTTGTTCTGCTGATAGTTTTCTTGGGTCTTGTTGCTTGCTTTCAACATGTCATGCCAATGAGGCCCTGAATGAAATCACATATTAGACAAATTATATTGAACTTCTGACGTGCAGTTTCAATAGGTGCCGACACAAGGACAGTCCATGTGTGCTGATCATCTGCACCATCGTTCAGCCTAATCCCTAATGCTCAGAGGCTGAGAGGTCAAGTAACAATCCATTCTTCATGTTCTTTTATGTTGTTGGCTTTGGTGGACAGAAGCTATGGAATCTTGCTCATCCGGCAAATATCCAGCTTTCTGTTTTTATTCTTACAAGAAAAGATCTGAGATGGCAGCCTACGTTTCTTTTGAAATGCAAGCCTTTCAAAAGCTCAACCTAACACTTCATTAATGCTTGTTTCAGTCCCCTCTCCCCTTATCTGTGCAGTCAGATACTGAAGGGCCTGTAGAAATCTGAATTATCAAGCACATGTTGGCTCATTAAAAGTATCTACAAAGGGATCTCATGGGTCTCAGCAGCTTGCATGAAAACACAAGTCCATGTGATTTTACTTTTGATATCTATGAAATTAACACATCTAATATCAAGTCAGAAAAAGGATCCTGGGGTGGGAGGGGGAGGTGCATGAAAAAGGCTTTTGGGGTCTATTGAAGCCGTCTGCAGAGGATTCAATGCAACCGGATGAGATTTGTGGATAAGCAGATACGCTTCACATCTCTTACGTATCCCTCACCTTGAATTCTGGACTTTTCATTATAAATTGAGTTCATAAATACTGTACTTTGCTTTTTCAGAATAATTGATGTTCAAAAGTTACCCAACATTCTCCTAAACTATACTGATATGTAAATTGTGACATGAAGATACAAAATCATCATTTACATTAATAATTTGCAAGGCTGATGCAATTTATCTTTGACAAAAGTTGATGTTGGATATAAGAAGTGTTTATAGCTACAAAACAATGCCACATCAAGGCTAACATTGAAAGATATTGGTACTCAATTTACCCCTAGGGTATGGCCTATGCTTTATAAGAATAGCCAATTCAAGTACTTTTTGGGTGCTTATTCTTATCATGCAAGTTTTAAAACAAGCCCTCACTGACCTATAGAGCTGCAGGCACTGTGCATAAATGAATCTTCAAAGTTACAGTTATGAGCAGCATATAGGCAGGGCAGAGTTGCCATGATAAAATGTAGGTATGGCTGTAACTAGAATAATTGATAAAAATATTTGCAATAGCTTCAGCTAATTTGTAATTAAGCAACACTTTAATGCAGCATTCGCTACAAAAGTGGAATGTTGACTTGTTGTCCTAAAGAGTGTCCCAGGAAGTGATTGCCATGTTTCCTTTGCCCTTTCCTGTAGCCATTACTGATCGTAGGCACAGGCAGTCTGGCCATAGATGGTAAAATAGTTAACATGTCCCCAAATGCACAGTCTTTTCTGTAGCTGATGTGTGTTGAGGATGAATTACACATTCTTATTCCTCCATAAAAAAAATCAGTCCATGCCTATACACAACATAAGTATCATACCAAAAGCCCAGCTTGACCCAGTCCTCGTCCAGTTGGGGTACATTGCTTATGACTGTGGCAACCCTAAATATGTGTCTAAGGCTGTATATGGCAACCCTAAGTTGGGCTCACCCAATGCATTTTATAATCACTGCTTTGGGGATTTCAGTAAGGGAGGGGGGTCTAACTACCTCATTGAGTTTATTCCTTAAGGAGGAACATTGTTTGGTTTGAAGAGCTGGTGCAATATAGGAGATCTAAGAGTACATTAGACTATTGGTGGGCATCTTAAATTGTTAGCATTTCCAATGAACAGAATATTACAATGAGACTATAAAACTGACCAAATCGGCAACCTAAAGGGGAGCCATGTGCAAATATGGCTGGCATGATCACACATCCCATAATGCAATGATTGCTTCTCAAGGCAGATGCTTGGCATTGCCAGATCTCCGACATTGAGCCAAATTAAATATTTGCAAAAGGCAAAGCTGGATTTTAGGACCTTCAGGAAGCCGGAGAACAAGTTAGGTATAAGGAAGACTTGTACAAGTATTAAGTGAAATCTCATACAAGCACTTAGGTCAAATACTGTAGTGACAGCACTCTTAAAAAAAATATGGAAGGCCAAAGTTTGGGATATATAATAATAAACCTCAATTTCATTTTTAATGTCCATTAAAAAGGAGAATAGATCTATATTACAGACAGTTGGAGTATTATGTTTTTCAAAAAGGAACATATAGATAAATGTTTTATTTACATCTAATAATAACTATAGTAAAAATATATTATAATATGTATATAAATTATATAATTATTACAAAGTTTTAAAATGATATGCTTATAATGGTTCACAATGTTGAAAGAAGAAAGTTTTATAGCTGTAAAGGTTTACTATTGGGAGTTCAGCTCGCTTTATTAATACTGCTGTGTATTGCATGCTTTTTTGAAATATGAAAAAGGTTCGTTCTAAAATAAGAAGCAGCTTAAAAAAAATTATTGTTAAATGATACACTTCCAATATAAAATTGAATATTCTCAGTTTTCATCCGTGATCTGCAGCTTAGTTGACCATTGACCAAAGTTTGGCAAAGTGACGTTGAATCTAGATCAAGTTGTGGGGTATAGATCGAAGATCGTCATTACCAAAATTACCCAAATTTCTGGTAGCTTGGTCTAAAAAGGCAGCCATTCTCAACCTTTCTACTCTTGGAAAAACATTAAAATAGCCTTCAGATTATCAGGGAGCCCTGCTAAAACCAAGTTACTAAGGGTATGTTGGGAAAAAAGCCTCTTAAATTGGTTCCCAATGGAAAGAATTCTTCTTACAATGGTGGCCAGAATACAACCTTTATAGACAACTAAAATCATATTCAGTTAGCTCTACCAAGTTGGAATCATGTAGTTGGCTCTATTAAGTGGTGTTGGCCCCAGAACTATACTGGCGACATCTAATGGAAGTTTGGAAAGCCCCTAACAACTTGTAGAAGAACCTTGGTTGAGAATGGTTGATATCAGGTATAGTTGGCCACCTCACCCCGTATATAAGGTATGGTTTCTCCTATCAGTCATTAGAAAAGGTATGGTTGAACTAATTATTCTTTTAAAGGTTGAATAACTCCTAAAAATATGTATAAATAGGGAGCTAGGATTACCTTACCATTTCATGTCTTAAGCATACCTTTCCTATTGACAATTCACACTCCGTATGCACAATTTAGTCAACATCAACTGTAGACATAGGTTCCCCATTATGGTTTAGTATAGTAAAATCATTGCATTGGTATGTTATGGTGCCCCATAGACTATACATTGCACAGTCTAGCCAACTAACTAACTATGATAAATAAGAAGCAAGAAAAGAAAGCATGTTTTTTTGTGCGGCCAATCAAAATATAATATGCGAAGAGCAAATAGATGAAAGTCTGACTCACATACAAAGGTATAATACAATCAAATATGTTTGGGTCTTTCCCATTAGGCTTATGGGACATGAGACCACATAACTGGACAAAAATTCCCTGAGTGATTTAGGGGGGGACGTCTCTTACCCCAACGCGTTTCGCCAACAAGATTCTTCGGGGGATGCGCAGAGACCTTTAAAAAATGTATTGCCATGGTGGTTTGTCTTAGAGAATAAGGTGCTCATTTACAGATTGGAAGTACTCCAAATGACTTTAGGATTGGCAGGAGGTGAATAAATTAGTTGCGTGCAGAGCCTGTAGCCGACTAGTAACTAGCTGAGTAACTAGTCATAGGGGGTGTGACTTACTACTATCTACAAGAGGTCTCCCCCACTTCCAGAGAAGAAGTAGTTTAAAGGCTTTCCCGTTGGTTGCTATAATTTCTCCAAAATACATTGGAAGATCCATGAAAAATTGACTAAAATGAATCTGATTGTTCATGCCATGATTGTTCATCAGAACAGATCATTCGTCAGAACAGTTATGGAGTTTCTAATGACTCTCATGCTGTTTTTAGCCTTAACATTATTTTTTTACTTTGGTCCTTTTTACAAGCAGAATGAGATGGGATATATAGCCTTCAATGTCGCCATGACCCAGTGTGAAGAACAGTTCTGATAAAAATATATTACAAGAGTAATTTTTGCCCATTGAGCACAATAAATGTTATAATAGCCTGTGCAAGGGCATGGCTGCATGATAAGCTAAAGACGTCCAGTGTTCACGGTCTCACTTTCGTTTTTTAGAATGGTGGATGAATGCTTGAAACAGATGTTTGGGTACACAGCAAAAAGGAAATTACAGAAGGTAAAATGTTGAGCAAGCATCTCTGTAGATATGACTTATATTTCACAGAACATTGCCCAACAGGGAACCTAGGCCTGAGCTGGGGGGAGGTGAGTCGTCTGTGCAATATGCAGTGACGTTTTCTTACTGCCATCACCCAGCATCCTCCCTGCTAACGTCGACTAGTTTCATGTTTTCGGTGCATGTTCAGTTAACAGATTTCCAGTTAAACCTGCCTGTTTTGTAGTAGGTAGAACGGCTCAGATGTGCACCTCTGTATTGTATGTTGGCGCTTCTATGAGGTCTGCATGCTTCTCATATCTGTGTCCTGGGAAGAGATGTCCCTAATAAAGTAATCTGTTCTATCTCTGTCTGTTTCCTTTATTTTGTCACTGTGCACTATACTTGTTACTGCTAAAGTTTTTTTTTTTTTAATCAAATCTCGGATAAGAGATAAGCAGCCTTTTTTAACCTTGAGAAACCCTTGAAGGGATTTTTCAGATTGTGGGGAATCTTTACTAAAACCATTTTTTGGGGGGGTCAATGGTAAAATTGGTTGGCAGTGGAAAGAATGCCCCCTACAGTGGTGGCTGGAATAAAACCTTTATAGACACTTATAATATCATGCAGCTGGCTCTACTAAGTGGTGTTGAACTTGGAATTATGCGGGTATCATCAGATTGGGGGTTTGAATAACCCCTACCAACCTCTAGAGCAGTGTATCTTGACTTTTTTTTAACATGGGGAACCCTTTAAATAACCTTCAGGTCCTATGGAACCCCTACTATAATTACTATATTCACAGCTCACAGTATATTAGAATGATGGTCAATGGGAAGAATCTTACCATAACAGATAGCCAAAAAGATTATTGGTGTTACTTAAACCAGCAGTCACCAACTGCAAGAAAATTATGGGGATCCGTGGCTTTGGCCAGTGCACCCCGAGCAGGGTCAGGAAAGGGACCCTGCTGGGGGGACACACTGGTCAGAGCCACGGACCACATCCCCTGTACAGTTCCTGGGCTCGGGGAAGTGGGCAGGCTCTGTCCCTGAACACAACCCTTCCACTCTCCTATTGCAGGCTCAGATCTGGGTGGGATTATGTCAAAATGAAGTACCTCCCCCCCTTTGACAGCCGGCTCCCCGCGCTTGCATGGTCCGGAGCTGGTGATTTTAGTGGTCCGCCAGACTGAAAAGGTTGGCGACCACTGACTTAAACTGACCTGAGTGGTACAAATTACTCAATGCTCGAGGAACCCCCAGCAACCTCTGGAGGAAACCTGGAACTCCAGTTGAGAATGGCGGATATAAAACTTTTACAAGATATTTTAAATTGCAGACTTCATGGTGATCCAATAGATTTAGTACTTTCTGCATGCAGCTCAGCGATTTAAAGTACTGAAGCCAAAGACAACTAGGTAACTTTAATTTTCCGAAAGTGATGAGAGATGACATCCTTCATACTTTCAGAGTAAGTCTTCTTTAAAGAAAATCCATTGTGAAAATATTACAATACACACGCTTGTAATCCTGACCTTTTTCAGAAGGTGCCAAAGTTGCCTGGCCATCATATTTGTCCAGTACGATCTGTTGTGGTTCCCACCAGTTACAGTGCTCACTTCATGGACACTTGAATGTCATACCAATCCACCAGCTTTAGTATTTTCCACTGACACAAAATTAGAAGATAGACTAAAAGATCTGACATCCTTCTGCCTTCACTAGCTGTATTCGTTTGTTGGGTCAGTTGGGTTAGAGAGATGAGTTTATTAGTCTCCTCCTTCTCTTTACACCATCCAATCACAGGCTGGGGGTGGGACAAGACCTGTAAGTCAGAGGTTGGACTAAGTCGTCACCCTTCATGTCTCGATTGAGTCCCAAGTCATTGACACCAAGTCCCAAGTCTCAAGTCACCAAGAATTCTTCCAAGTTGAGTCTCAAGTCAAGTCACTTCATTTATCAAGTCGTTTGCACGTCGGACTTAGTGAGGCTTCTGTAACACCGCCTTCCACCCCGCCTCCTTCAGCTGTCAGAGGAGAAAGCTGTGGACTTGCAGAATGCAAGGAAGGCAGGAAGGAAAGCGGTGTTACAAAAGCCTCACTGTCGTCCTCCCTGGCCCCTTCGGCTGTCAGCGGAGAAAGCCAGAAGTAGAGTCGCAAGTCGCTGGACAAAACCCCCAAGTCGAGTCACAAGTTGTTTATTAGGCGACTTAAGTAGGACTCAAGTCCAAGTCGCGTTACTCCAGTTCCAGCCTCTGGTAAGAGTTACTGAACTGCAGCAGAGAAAAACCAGGTCCCCAGACAGGGCTGTGCTGTGTGGTAGAGCTGTTTACATCAGGATAAATGGTTCCCTATAAATGGAGAGGTAATGGTCAACAGATATGATATGCAAGATAATAAGGTCTTGCAGTTTACACATGAGGAACTGGCATCTGGCACCGAGCACGGTCGCGCTCCATGTGTCGCCATATGTCTTCAGCAAGCGTGTGTTCTGGACCCGCTGTTCCAAAATGCACAGGCGTCAGCAAATTGGAAAGCTTTAACACCATTTTTCAGCCCCTTGTCAACATGGTGGCATGAACATGTGGTGCTGTGGACGTCTTTGCCGACAGGGAGTTGAGCCCGCGAAGGGTGAATCAGTTGTGCGATTTCAGCAGCTTTGCCAAGTTCTTGTCAGCGATTTCCTGAGGCTCAGCTTTCCCCATCGGAGACATCCTGTTATTATGAACCTCCATCAAGCTTTCCAATCCCTCCCTCCTTCCAGACGTGTGGAGGGGAATCTCCTCACCGGTGATGGGAGAATTCACAGATCAGCGTTCTGTGTTTAGACATTGCACACACATGTACAGTCTGTCCTGCCATGCAATGACTGCTGCTGCCTCTGCAAGGTTTACAATGGGGCAAATACCCCGGGGGGGGGGGAATATTTATTAATCAGTTATAACACAAATGTCACAAAGCATTATTAGATGTTTAATGCTCTGTTAAAGCCATGTTTTTATTACTGTAGTGCAGTCAGGCTGCATAGAAAGTGAAGAATAGCTCCGGGTACAACTCTGCCGCCTTCTTAGATTGCAGTAATTAGACATCCTGCACAACAGCTGTAACACAAAAGACTAATAAATGGAGGCTGATAGTACAATGTCTGACTGCACATCTATTTCTGACTTCAGCTGGCTTTTAAAGGAGACATAAAGAGCAGTGTTTCTCATCCACGGTTTCTCCAGAGGTTCCTTGTGCCTCTCAGCTCAGTTTATGTAACACCAGTGATCTTTTTGGCTATCTGTAAGGGTGATATTCTTCCCAATGGCCAGCAATATAAGAGACATTCTTCCTACAGACCACTACATTATTGTACAGTGAGCTATGAATATATTCATAGAATAGGTTCCCTTAAGACCTGAAAATTATTTCCAGGGATCCCCTAAGGTAAAACCATAGACAAAGGCTGATCTAAGGGTTGTTCAAATTTTCCATTTAATATTTTTGGGCTGGGCACAGATAATAATATTTTATACATAGGGGTCTGTTTATAAACTAGTGAATTTTACATCCCCATATTCATTACCTGGTGGAGAATCATTATTGCTAATAAAACGCATTACCTTGGAAGATTCTCCACCAACAAATGTTTCAGTGAATATCAGATTCACAGCTTTAAAAATAGACCCCATTTTTTATTTTATTAAATAAATATAAAACATTGTATATTAATATTATGTATTCTTTAAACCAGCCACCAGGTGGATCTATCTATTTATACTTACTTCCTGTTGTAAAGAGATTTGACTACAGAGCTCAGTAGCTCAAGGTGAAAATTTTCAGTGGGGAGGTGCTAGCACCCATAGTGGAAAGAACAAAGTGAGCTTTTTTTCTTGTAAATTGTGATCTACATTTGCAGCATTTGTTACAGGTCCCGTTCATTTTTTGTCTCTACTCTGCTCAAAAGCCCAAGGAAATTGCTCTTTTGTGCACACCTAAGCTCAGCTCTGTAGCGGGGTCACTTGTTTCAATGACTGCTGTCTACATGAAGGTTTACCTCACTTTAATAAGATTTTATCCTATTTCCTACTATGTCACTGGGACAGGAAAATAGGGGAATCTTCTCAATGTGACAATGAGAAGATGTGGTGAGGATATAGCCATATTTTAATATCTATAAATCTATATGAATGTATATTTCATTTTTACAGTATACTCAGGGGGTCACCTTATTATTTATTCCATGGTTGTTTGTTAGGATAATATGCATTAGGTGCGGCTGATACAAATCACCTATTCTTAAAGCTAATCTCCAGCCAGATATAACACATTATTATTATTATTAACACATTATTACATTATTACAAAATGTAATACAACTCTGTATTAAATAATTCATCTTGGATTCCTGAATTTGACTTGATGCAGTTTTGTAGAACAAAAAAGAAGCAGCACAAAGAGCCAGCTGATAAGGAACATTCTGTTAGAAGGAGAATGCAATGAATATGAAAGGTGAGATAAGCTCATCACTCTGCTGCTTCTCCATCATTGTCCAATCACAGCCTGGGGGAGGGGCAAGACCTGTAAATGTTATTTAACTGCAGCAGAAAAAAAAACAGTCTCCTTTCCTGCCATGAAGGGATGTGCTGTGTGGCATGGCTGTGTAAATCTCAGGACAAATCCTTTGATAGGGTTAGGGCTTGCCCAATGCTCATCTTTTCATTTAAAGGAATTTACCTGGGAGGTATCTTCCCCTACGTCCTCTGCGCTTCCCATCAGTCATATAATGAGACTCTTGAAGTCATGATTAAACTGGTATATTTTCCCAAAAGCCGGGATGATACCGGTATTAGCAGATTAGATTTTTATTACTGCGCTGTGCTCCCCGCCGCTGTCCTCCAAACAATGTGGAGAACCTAAGATTTCATTTAGATCTCACTGTTCAAACAATGACTGATCCCGTGGAGCTGGGCCGTGCTGAGCACTGGTGGATTAACCGGCTGGGTACTGGAAAGAGTGGAACGCTGGGATCCAGCCAAAGGCGAGAACGCTCAGCGCCCGTCTATCAGAGCTCACATAGGAAATTGGAAGGCAGATGAGAGATACAGAGCGGAGTGACAGGCGGCGTACGTCAGGAGAGCGATTGGAAGTCAGACCACCATGAAATGCCATGACAAGAAATGTACTGGGGAATGATAAGTGTAAATAATGAGCCGTCAGATGGAAGGGATGATAGGCGGTAAGTGAGACAACAGTATAGGTTGTAGGCCTGGAGTTTAGAATAGAAAAAAAACTTCATTTCATTATTTTAATAAAATTGCTTTAAAACAAAACATTTCCCTGAAAACAATGAGTAGGAAGATATCGGTCAACAAGAAACTGAAGAAAAAAATTCTTAAAAACTGGTATTCCATTATCCAGCTGATAAGAAGCAGAGTGATGGAAAGATGAGCTCATTAATGTGCTGCTTCTCCTTACACAGTCTAGCGCAGTGCTTCTTGGCCTTTTTAACATAGGGGAACCTTTGAAAAAACTTTGAGATCTTCAGGGAACCCCTTCTAAAATTACTATATCTACAGCCAATAGTACTAGTATATTGGGGTGGTGGTCAGTGGGAAGAATGCCTCTTACATTGCTGACCATTGGGAAGAATGTCACCCCTACAGATATCAAGAAAGATCATTGGTGTCAGTAGTAGGTGACATGAGAGGCACAAATTGCTTATTGCTCAAAAAATTCCTAGCAACCTCAGGAGGAACCCTGGTTGAGAAACGCTGGTCTAGTCACTGGCTTGGGGCAAAGAAGAGACCTGTAAGTACTACTTACCTGCAGCAGAGAAAAATCTGGTCTCCTGGCCCGCAGGACTGGGCTGTGCTTTGCAGTGGAGTTGTGTAATTTCCTGAACTTCATTTCATTTGTATTGATCTGTTTGCCATGAATTCAGCTTTGAGAAGTTTACCATTAAAACCAACAGCAGATCTAGACCTATAGGAAGCTATCACCACCTAAATATCTTAAAACTAGTCCAGCCATTACCTTTCTAGCTTCCCTATTGGTTACTAAGGTCACCCACCAAAAGAGCCACCCAATAGGAGGCTAGGAGTTTGGAAGGGCTATGTAATGAGCCCTACTTAAAAATGTCAACCTTTTGGACCAATCTGTTGTATTCACTAAATGTATTCACTAAAGCCGTCATCATGTGTGCTTTACTTTGTTACCTAAAGTATGTACTGTTTGGGTCAGCACTGACCATATGGTGAGTCACTTCCCTATTTTTAGCCCCAGTACCCTATGTAATGTGATTCTTCCTCTGGTATTCCCTTCCCTGTCGGAAGGGAATTTAAACAAAGGTAGTAAACTTACTGTCATGCTTGGAGAGGCGGATCCTGTAAGGGGCGCTATTGCTAATAATGGTGTAAGCCCTGAAAAAGGTCAAGGTGCAAAATCTAAGCAGCAGCCTGGTCTTCTCTAGCTCCTCTAGTGGTGAGGATGTTGTGATGCATGCTGCTGCCAAGTTGGATAGGACAATACGTAGTACCAAATCAGCAAGTGGGAGAATAGTGGGAGAAAGCCGGGGTCAAGGCAGGCAGCAGACAAGAAAGGTCAGGAACAAAGCCAGGGGTCAATTGCAGATAAATGCAGAGAATAGACACAGGGGAACCCTGGGGACACATAAAATGACATAAAGCATAGGTGACACGGGGTCACCGGAGACACGGGAACACAGGAGGCACAGGAGACACGGGGGTCACCGCAAACACAGAGGAACACTGGAACAGCAAAAGCAAACAGGCAGGGAAACAACGGACTGGGCGACAAGGGGTTAACACAGGAGGTGGACTGGTGAAGCACTCAATTAACAGAAGGGTGTATATGAATTGCTCAGCAGTGGTTTTTACACTATTCTTATAGTATTGAGTGTTTTCAATGTATCATTCCTTATGCAGCAAAATGTGTTACTTTTTCAATTGCTTGAACACTGATTTTAAAACATTTCAGAAAAGGGAAAGCAGGTGACTTGTTGATGAACACTTACAAAATGAGATCACAGATACTGCTATAGACCTCCCATTTCTTCCAATTATCCGAATATATTCCTGATAGACTAAACATATGGGGGATTTTAGTATAATAAATCCTCCGCACTCTATACCTGGAATGTAACTCAAACGTTACCTAAACCTTCACTTTCTAGAAATCATTGCCAGCAAAATCATTGCAATCAGGATTTTGCCCGCAGTAAAACAGAACATTCATTTATCATTTTAATAGACAAAGATCTCTGCTCTGTACATTTTTTAAAATAACAAAATAAAGGTTAGATTTCACTCCAAGCAAAAGCTTATAATCATCCCCAGCTCTGAACAAGCCTAAGTATGTGGTCACAAAATTTGTTGGTCAAAGTCAACAAAAAATTGCCTTTAAAATTCAATTGGAAAGCTTAACTACTTTTAAAATGTTGTTTTTCAGTTTGGAATAGAGTAAGGAGGAGTTAAAACTTCCATCTGATTCCTCGTTGTGTCCCCATTGGGGAAATTTACCAGCCTAGTGACAACATGTTAACAGAGCAGAAAGTGAAATATCTCTCTGATAGTGACAGAAATAGCAACATAAGCATGTTTTTTAGTAGCATGGGGAAGGGTAAAATATTGTTTCTGTTTTTTTTGCTAGCTACCGGTATGTTTTCCTTTTCTGGTTACACTTGGCTCCTTTCTTGTCCTGCTGTCTCTAGGTCAGGAAGTGAGGAGGAATGTTCTAGATGGAGGGATGTTTGCATGGGCATCAGTAAAAATAAATTGACAAAAGTTCTAATATTTTACGGTCTATCAAAAAAACACAAACAATTTTAGCAATAGATCTATATCACGTGGTGGAAATTTTACATTTTTTTTTACCCTTGAAATAATTTTCAGGTCTCAATTTTTTGAAGGATCAATGGAAAATAGTTCTTAATTGGTAGAATAAATGCTCACCATACAGTGATGCGTGGATTAGTTCCTTTATAGAGACCTAACACGTATATATTTGGCTCTACCAAGTGCTGTTGGCCCCAGGTCTATGCACAGATTTTTATATTGGAGCCACAGTCCAAAGAACCTCTAACAACCTTTGGAGGAACCCTGAGGCTCCATGAATCCTTGGTTGAGAATGGCTGATCTAAATTACATACTGAACAGCATTTTTCAGCTGTTGATGATTTATTAGTGCCAGCTAACCCTAAGCCTCTAGTACCATAGTCGAACATTTTATATTTTTGATGGTCCATAGCTGATAGTGCTCTTTTCCTGATAAAGCTTCTATCCTTAGTCCTAGAGGAACACCTGCCTGCTGGGTAACGTTGTACATGGTGGCTTCTTCTGATTATCTAAATGTTTCCATGATGACTTGACTCTACTAGCCAACAACATAACACATTAAATCTAATGGACTGCCCACACAAAGTCCTATTGACTTCATAAAGTCCTAAAACAACGGGGCGCCATTGTACAAAGACCCCAGGCCCTTTTCAGCCAACAGAGGCCACCACGAGAGCTTCAGGTCAGTTCTGTCCTCCGTTGGTCAAGTCCAAGACTGGTAAACAACCATGTGATTACCAAATGAATTTGTTATCAATCACATATACTGTATGAGTTTGAAGGTTTGAAGATGGAATCCTAGCAATCCTAGCTGGTATAGTTTTGTTTCAGTGTTGAACATCTACAATAAGGGATCATAATAAAAAAATAAAATGCCGTTATAGCCAGGAAAAGTAGGAATTTCCATCCATTTCCATTCTTTCTTCCAGGAACAAAAGCTGCTGGACTTTATAACAGTGATGAGGATACAACTTTATCACTTGAGGTTCACAGAGAGTCTCTTCTTCCCGGTCTAAAGTTCCCATGTCTTGCTGGTTGTAAAGTTGCTTTAGGTAGTGATATACTTCCAAGAATCCCTCTTCTCCCAAGAGCCGGATGCAGTTTCTGTAAATGAAAAATTTAAAATACTTTTAATACTCAGTCACTTTGCCTGTTTGGGAGGTGCTGGATCGCCAGTAATGTGCACATAATAGAAATACAATTTTGCTATAAATGGGCCAAGACATGGTGTTTCTTTAAGGGTAGAACACCACTATTTTAGAAATATGGAAGTGGTAGGCACTGACCTTCTTTTAGGTATAGCTGTGTGTGCTGGTTTTAGATGAATTCTCTCCCTGTCAGAGCAAAAGTATCAGCTTGGTTACAAACTTGACAAGGACCAACCTGTCTTCTGCCTGCTCTTAGAGCTGAGAACTGAGACACTGATGGAGGAGGATACAATTTACAAAGCCTTGAGGTTTTTTTAAAACAACCTTTGTGTTATAATATTTATGTTATTTATACTGAGCCAAGCCATTAGTTAGGATATACTACAGCCTGACCTGTCTTGCAAAGAGAAAAAAAACACTAATAAATAATAAAATATCTTTCTGAGTCAAAGCTGGGCTGGTATAACCATCAAGAGCAGACATTTAAGCTACGTACACACTTCCAATAATTATCGTTGGTAAACGAACGACGAACGATCCTGCACGATATCGGCGAACGATCGTATAGCACCGATCCTGTACATGCAGATAACGACACGATCGTTCGTAGATATTGTACACACAATAGATGCGATCGTTTGAACGATACAGGAAGTGACGTGCAGCACAGGAAGTGAACGAACGTTCGTTCATCACGCATGCTCAGACCATGGACGATCAATGAACGACCGTACACACGATAGATGGTAAACGATTGTCGTCCAATCCGATCCGCCGGTCCGGTCGTTCATTTCCAGCGACTATTCTCGTTCGTCGCGTCGTTGGTTACTTTTTTTACGAACGATTTTTGACCAATCGATCGTTCGTCGTTCATTTCCAACGATAAAAATTGGAAGTGTGTACGCAGCTTTAGAGTATTGCATAATATTATTATGCCAATGATGACTGTTACTCTTTAAAAAATTTGTTTTTTCCTGTAAAATGTGGTGTGAGCGATGTCTACTACTACAGCATTTCTCAACTTTTTTTTACCCCTGATTTAACCCATATAAAGACAATTTATTAGGGGTCATTGGTAGGCATAAATTGGTAGTCAGTGAAAAGAATGCCCTACAATGGTGGCTAGAATACCACCAACAACTAAAACCATTATTGGAGTCCTTCATTTGGGTCTACCAGATGGTGTTGGCCCCAGAACTATACAGGCATCATCAATGGTAGGTCAATCAGTCACTTTTGAGGACCTCCTTGCAACCTTTGGAGGAACCTTGGGGTTCCACAAATCCTTTGTTGAGAATGGCTGGCCTAAAACATAGGATAAATAACAAGTTTGAGGAACTCTTAGAGCCCTCTAGAAAACCTTGGGGTTCCACAGAACCATTGTGGAGAATGGCTGGCCTAAAACATAACATACCGAACAAGATTGAGGAACCCTTAGCAACCCCTGGAGGAACATTGGGGTTCTACAGAACCATGATGGAAAATGGCTGGCTTAAAACATTACATACCGAACAAGATTGAGGAACCCTTAGCAACCCTTGTAGGAACTTTGGGGTTCAACAGAACCATGGTGGAGAATGGCTGGCCTAAAACATAACATACCGAACAAGATTGAGGAATCTCTAGCAACCTATGGAGAAACCTTGGTGGAGAATGGCTGGTCTTTCAGCACTACTATCCCTACCCTACCGAAGCAGGAAGATTTGGCTGACTTTATGTACAGTAAGTCTGATGGTGGTCTGATTGCTAATATAAGTCAGACCACCCTCCAAATCCAATGATAACTTTTCCATTGTCTGGTCACACATGCCTAATCCGACAATTTCTGTACAATCTCCTTTAGATTAACCAACAACTATGTACCATGATGTCCCACCTAAACAGTCCATTGAAATATTATTAAGGCACCTCCTGTTTCGGTAAACCTACAGGAGATTGTACTAGAACAATGAAATGTGTATGGTCAGCTTCATATCATGACAGTACTATAGAAAACAAATCTGTAATACACTCCTGGCTCAGATTCCTTTTGTTTTTGTTGTTTATCTTTTACTTTTATTATTCTTCAGGGCCTATTTATGTTTTTAACGTGTATGAAAGTATCAGCATGTGTACGGATCTTGGCCCTGGCACCGTGCTGGTGATTGCTTGTTATCTGATCCACTCTGTTGCACTCAGCTGTTTTAATGACACCGTATGTCTTCTGTGACCGCAGTATTTTGATGCATTAGAGGAAAATCGTGTCCTGCTGCTCGCGTGATTCTCATGTCTACTACCTTGTAAATGAAGACAGATTTCCTTGTTCTACAGGTATAACTAAAGTAATTATATCCGTCTTATGCCACTCTGCAGGGAAATGCCTCGGACTTACTTATGACGGGACATTTACACTCTGTACTATTTTAACTCTGACCTCAAAACTGAGAGAGTCTTGGGAAGATGTTGTCTTTCACTTTTTCACTTCATTAAAGCAGACCTATCACTAAAGTTTTTACATTATATATTAGGGTGGTGAACCCTTTCAGGGAGGACCTGATTTTGGGCATAGAAGGAGCTTTCCTCAAATGTAAAAAGAAAACCAATCTCACGCATACGAAGGGAAATGGGCACATTTTTAGGAAGGAACATTACATGATCACAAGCTGCCCAGTACAAGATTGGGTGATATACAACGAAGGAGGAAGAAAATGGCAGCACTTGTTCAGTCCATGCCGGAAAGAAGAAGGAAGTTGAGGCGGGAACGACTGGACTAGTATCTCAGAGTAATTGATCACTTTCCTCCTTTAAAGGTATGTGTCAATTTTTTTTTCCCCTTTAGTTGCCCTTTAAAAAAAGTGTTTGAAAGTATAATGTTTTTGCTGACTGTAAATTCCTGCCTTAAGTACTGAAAAGCTCCAATTCCAACCAGCTGGTTTTTTGAGCCAGACGACCCTGCCAAGTGGTACAGTTTGGGTAGGTGGTACTATGGTAGGTTTTGATCATTTGCATTTCTTTCCTGCAGCCATAGTGATACAGCTTTGTCAAGACAGTGATTAAATGTTGAAAAAGATGTGGTTCGCCAATGAGGCCACCACAGTGCTTTTTTTCTGCAAGTAGAAAGAGAAGGAGCTGAGCTACCGGTTCATGAATGTTAAGAAGGGTTTGTTGAGTTGACTTAGACAGAACTTTGATGCTTCTGCTGTTAAATTGAAAATTAATTCCCCCACAGTGCCTGCTGCTACATAGGTCAGTGAGGGCTTGCTTTAAAATCTATTACTGCTTTTCAGTTTTTAGTTTCAGTTGTCTGGTAACATTTAAACTGTAAAGCTAAATTCCAATCTCCATTACTTACACAGTTGTACATGTTACTTTCTTGTTCTGAAGGTGTCTATTCTGAGTTCACTGGACACTAAAGCTTTCCACACTGTACATTAAAAGATGCAGCAAGTCAGAGAGTGCCCTCCTCATTTACTAGAGGATGACTAGCATAATTTATCCATTTCCCCAGCCTGGCCGTCCCTGGCCCACCCCTTTTCCTTCAAAAGGTTCCTTTAACATAATGGACAAATATACCATATTGACATATTCATAAAAATAGAATAACAACTACTTTTCATTATTTGCACAACTCCTTCCAAAGTCAGCCCTCTGCTTGTACCAGGTTTTGGTTCTTGCATCAGGTTCTGTACAGCACTCTATTGACTTATCCCACCTGCAATGATCTGCCTGCCTGACCTGAATATATCACTGGGCCTTACAAAAGATATTTAATGACAACGTAAAGGTTTTATTTTATTTTGAATTAGCATATTGGCATTGGTGGTGGGGGGAATGAGAAACCAAGAAAAATAGAAGCAGATCAAACTTTAAAGAAATTCTTCACAGTCTGATCTATCCCTGGCTATTAAACCGGCACTGACCATGCCCAGACTTTTTGCGGTCACCAAACGGTCAAGAGAGGCTCCATGATTGGGGCAGAACCCAGTGTTCAGACATCTCACCAATATTACCACCATCAGATAAAGAAAACCATTGTGTGTATAAATACAGCGGAAGTTTGATGCTGATTTTGAAGCTTTGTACTTTCCTGAATTCTGCCCTAGAATAAACTATTTTTCTATTCCAAGAATCTATAGCGAGGCCGACATCTGAATGCAAACACTGTTTTGTGGGGGATTTAAGGGAAGAAGCGAGTTAATCTGATCACTGTCACGGATGCTTTCCTATCGCTGTGTGTCACCACTACAACCCTTCAGCTCTGCACTCCAACAAATACAATAACACATGTAGGGATGAAGCTGCCAATAGGAGGACGGGTGTCACCGGGAGCCAGCATGGCAGCGGGAACAGGACTCAATGTGAAATGGAAAGAGATGAAGCACAAGGTTTAGGAATAGAAAAAAGAATGAGATACAAGGAAAAAAACACCAAAGGGAAATTATAAATTCAGATATTCATCCAATTCCACAAAATGTTATCATTTTGTTGAAAAGAGTGGCGTAAGTATTTATTTCCTTTCCCTGTGCTTTGACAAGTAATTAAAAAATGTATTGAGTATGTACAATAGTTTGCAGTTACCTACCTGCTGAACATTCATGGTTAGTCTATACATTACATTGTCACCCACAGACCCATGCACACAAAGGACTCAGTGGAAGAAGGCTCCTTGGGGGCTGGACATCAGAAAATCACACTTATAGCATGGCATAAAAGTCTGAGAAGTCTTATAAGGGCACTTTGTAGGATGGGCAGTGTTTTTGTAGAGCCAACAGGTGCCATAGTTAAAGTGGACTTCTCAGTAACTTAAAACTTTTCTCAGTAACTTTAAAGCCAACATGAATTATCATGTAATATAATATAATGTATTGTCAGGGAAGAACTGTGTAGTAATAAAGTAATAAAACTGTGTAGTAATAAAAAAATACCTGGAAGGGAAAACTTACACATTACTTACTTACACATTACTAGCATGCAGTTATCAAGGGGCATAACTGTCACCTTAGGGGGTTACAGGGGGTATAGGGACATGGCTCACAGGCTGCAGCATTGTCAATAACGATTGCGTCCCGCCCATCGTGTAAGTAAGATTAAAATATTCAGGGCTGCACTGCAATCTACTTGTTCGGTGTTGCAATATGGCAGATGGATCTCTCCATACAGATGATGAGAAAGAAGAGTACACTTTCTATCTTATTCCTATCAAGCACATCCCAATCATTGATGCTTATGGTGCTTGGCTCCCAGCTTGCTGTGCAGTGATAATGTAATATGGACCAAGTGGTATGGCGTGTATTGGTGTCTCCAATTTCTGCATCTTCCATTTGTGCAGAATTAGAGCCCCTTAGTGGGACCAGTATTGATGAGGGCCTACCACATTCTCGGGGCAGATGGAGTCATCTCGTGGTCTGGCCCAGTAAGGATTACATCTTGCCATACCACAGAGGCTCAGTGGTTAGCACTCCGGCCTTTGCACCGCTAGGTCCCGGCTTCGGATCTTGGCCATGACACTATCAGCATGGAATTTGCAGATTCTACCCGTGTTTTCATGAATTTCCTCTGGGTACTCCAAATTCCTCCCAAATTCCAAAACATGCAATTAGGTTAATTGGCTTCCCCCCTAAATGACCCTAGACTGTACTAATGACATATGACTATGGTAGGGACATTAGATTGTGAGCTCCTTTGAAGAACATATAGTGACATGACTATGGACATTGTACAATGCTGCGTAATGTGTCGGCGCTTTATAAATACTGTGTAATAATAATAACAATAATAATACCTATACACCATTTTTTAATGATTAAAGTTTCCTTTAAGTGGTAATAAACATAATAACCAGGAGTGTAACTATGACCCTGTGGCCACAGCAAGGGCCAGGGGATGGGGGATTTATCCAAACTTTTGCTGGAGGTCCACACATTTGTAGTAAGGCCCCTGGACCTATAGTAGAAATTCTAATTCTAGGCCCACTTTAATAACCATTTTTCTCATTATGTAATAGAAAAGAACAAAAAGTACAAAACCAAAAAAAACACAAAAAGACAATGGGGGGCATAAAAAGAGACTGACAAAGGAGGGCATAGGAATAAAGATGAAAGGACACAGGAGCTAAGGAAAACATAACCACACAACACAAGATAAGAAGCACTGGGGACACCGGGAGCTGTGTTTATTACAGAGAGACGGCTGTGACAAGAACAGGAAACGTTTTGTGTGAAAATAACAGACGGCGCGCTCTCTGGACTAGCAGAGAGATCCTGGGTAACACGCTCGATGGGCCAGGATGACAGATTTGAGCTGACTCATTACATTCACAAGAAATGTTGGGTTTGAAATGCATGAGAGGGGCTCTGAAGACTCCATCAGGCTTGTCACGCATTTCACAGCAACACAACCGTGATTTGTAAATGAGATAAATGGAAATGCAACACTCTACTGATTCTAACCAACAAAGACTGTAATGTACAAATCTGGAACGTTGACAACTATCACAAGTGTGGAGGTGCTTCCTACGGCAACAATTCAGGATTCCAAGTTTTCATCACTTGCTAAGAAAATACATCAAAGGGTCTGTGTTCATAGGGTTTTGTGTATCAGATGGTTTTGTGTTACCATTTTCTACCAGAATGCAAAACCCACTTGAAACAGGTCACCTGCAGGTCAAATATTCTCAGAAGCATCTCCCACTGATGGGCTTGTTTCTTATGAGTGTGTAGCGCACTTTTTCAAATACATTTGCATTGCTGTTATTATTAATATTAAAGGTACTGGTTCAATAACTTTCTATCTTTTGAAATTACATGAATGTGTTAAAGCGTCTTCCAGATTTTAGTGCTTGGGTTCGGATCTGATTGAACGTTTTCTTAGTTTTACAAAATAGTTAATGGAGACTAATGAGTACGTGAGCTGCATACTCCTATCTCTAGTTCTTCCCTACAGAAGCCCACATGCCCGATCCGAGCCCCCTGGGCATTAACCTTGCTGACACACTGAAGGGCAGGCTCCCTGCGGTTGGCAGAAAATTGCGCTGTGTGATAAGGAGCGGCAGCGGGGGCTCCCTACAGCCTGAATATCTCAAACATCCCCCTGGGGAGCCTGGAACAAGGAGCAGTAATTTAATTCCGCTCACTGTCCGTGCTGTGAAAAGAAAAACCATTAATGATTTTTTTTGGCAAGAATAGTTCATCTATACTTTACTTCCTGCCAGCTCCAATCAGAAGATCCAATTTCTACACTATGAACGAACTTTTGTATCTAGCTGTTCATGTGACTATTAGAAATGTTGTAAATTATTGGATTGTAACCTTAAAGCAGAACTAAACCCAAAAACTAACAACTTTAAAGCAGAAGGCACAGGAAGTGTCCCATCTGTGAAAAGATGACCTTACCTTCCTGAAAGCAATTTTCTAGTTATACTCACCTGTCCCCGTTCTGCCATGGGCACCACCACCTTTTTTCTTCTTCTCTTGCTGCTTTTGCTCTTTAGCCAACATGATTGGCCAGACCAGGACGACATGACTCTTGCACCCATGGGTTCATTCAGCCATTGGGGAAGCCAGGATGCACCAGGGTTTGCCTTGCATGGCACCAACACTAGATACCATCAAAGAGATACCATGACGTGTCCTTTCAGATCAAAGTGACACTCTCTCTCTGCAAAGTCCATCTCTTTACCCCTATACTCACCTAGCTGTCCTGAAGAGGGGAAGAATACTTGGTACAATGAGGGCAAATGGGCTACTTCTACTGAAGCCAATTCCTAGGCCTGAACATGGTCCCATGACCAGAGGGGTAACATCACTGCTCCCTTAGGTTGCCTATATAGCCCACACTCAAAGGTTAGACTAAAGGGATCAAGGGATGGCCTTTGCAGACACATTGAGCTAGGTGACCATTTCCCTTTAAATAATCCATTCCTACTCCCTCCATATAATATTAGATGAATTATTTTTATTTTTGTCTGCAGCAGATTTTTCAGTCTTGACCCAGCGGTGAGGTCTTTAGTTTTATATGGACATTGAAATTATTTAATTGCTAAATCACACTTTCCAAATTATATAAAAAAACATAATAGGAATAATATTGTTCAGCTGCAGAAAAGAGCCGAGCCTTTGTATTACGCACACAATACAGATCTCTGCCGATGAATAAAATCACAGATCTGCGCTTTTAAATCAGCATGTGTTCAGCATCAGAGAGTAGAAGCGCTCTGCTGACATACATTCACTATCATTGTAACGCCGCTTACAATGCAATCAATGAAAGGCACTTCAGACACTTCGCTCTTGTAATTAGCAGAAATGAAAGGCCCCATAAACCAATATCCATTTCTTTTTTTAACTTTTTGTACTATTCTTGAAAATGTGAGAAGAACTGGCAATATTGGGCTTTATTGGTTTATTTAAAAATGGTTTTGTGTGCTTTTTAAATAAACTTGGTGTCCTTAATGGGAATGTAAAGTTTTTCAATAATATCTTCGTTTTATATAAGATATATTTTTGGATATAGCTGTGAGTTGGGACATTTAAGGAACTTGTAAGTAGTCCTTTGGTCTTTATTGTACTAGTTCTCTATTATGTGAAAGTGGATGTTTTTACTTATAGAGCACATTTTTTATTGTTCATCCACAGGGGCCCTCAACTGAAGCAACAAATAGGCCCCTAGCTAGCATCATCCCCCACCTCTTAGATTGTAAGCTCTTCGGGGCAGGGTCCGCTCCTCCTCCTGTGTCACTGTCTGTATACGTGTCATTTGCAACCTCTATTTAATGTACAGCACTGCGTAATATGTTGGCGCTATATAAATCCTGTTTATGATTATTATTATTAATAATAATAATAATAATAATAATAATTTAATGGCTTGCCCAGTGCCTCTATCACTCCATGCTCCGGAATCTTCCTGAACTACGAAAACCACTGGTGGCTTTGGGGATGGCAGGGCTTTTTTGGCTCTGCCTCCCTATCAAAAGATAGCAAAGTTTAGGCAGGGGTGGCAGCAGACTTCAGCTTTCATCTTGGTAAAGATGCAGAGATGGTGGAACCTGCAGAGGTGGATGAGATTAGGAAGCAGCTTTGCATAATGATACAGCCCTAGTTAGTGGTGCCAGCTGGACCCCCATCCCCAAGCCCCTATGTGCAACTGTGGGGGTTACAGGAGTGTTAGCTACACCCTTTAATGAACATCTCCTACTAATAAATAATACTATATTTTATTATAAAGGAATTTAAAGTCACATTTTTTAGTTTTGGATAGAGTATAGAATGGGACAGTGATGCAGGAGGAGTTGAGGACCCTGACCTGAAGAGCTTACAATCTAAGAGGTTGGGGAAGCAGCACACAATAGAAGGGGGATATGGAATGGTGGGAAGTAGTGAGGGTTTTAAAAGACAGAACAAGACGGGTAGGTGAGTTTGAGAAGGTGTATTTTAAGGGCTCTTTTAATAGAGCAGAAAGTAGTAATATCAAAAAAAGGACGAGGAAGACCATTCCAGAGAGTCCGGCCATCCCTATAAAAGTCTTGTATCCATGCGTGTGATGAGGTTTTGAGTGAGGAAGTCATTAGTAGGTCATTGGAGGAGCAGAGAGAGCGGGTGGGGGAGCAGTTTTCTATCAGGTCACAAAGGTAAGTGGGACAAGAACTGTGGAGGGATTTGAAGGCAAAGCACAGGAGCTTGAATTTCCCATCTTTTTCCCATCAATTCCAATCATTTTCTGTCTATGGTAACCAGGTAAAAAAAGAAAACTGTGGTGGTTACCAGTAGGGGCTATTTCTGACTACAACTACATCAGCCACATATACAGATAAAATACATTTGCTGTGTAAAGCCTTTTTATTTCTGTCCATCTAGTCCTATATTAAAACAGCTCCGGACTGGGATCGGTGATGGAACTTGATCTTTATTTTCTGCAGTTTTATTTTCACATCTTTTGACTTGACAGGGAGAGGAGAAGTAGAACACTGATGAGCTCGTCTGTATCTTCTCTTTTCTCTCACCTCCTCATCATTCTTGTTAAGCTTCATCACACCTGACAGATTCCTTGTGCTGCTTCCCCTCCCCTTACTCTGAACTTTGCTATACAGGCTGTGCAGGGATAGCAAAAGTCTGATACTGGGTAATATGCAGATATTATAAAATAATTTATAATTGTATTTATGACCTCGGAACCTTTTGTAACTGCTTGAAGTTCAACTTCAAATATACTTTCTCTCACTTAGGAAGCAAGCATGCAGAATAAAGTGTGATAAAAGTTTTCCCCATCCTCGCAGCAACTCAGAGAACATTAAAACACAATGGCAGCGTCCATGAATCACCTATGAGTCCTTTAACAATGTTAAGGAACAAATAAACTCTGATTTAGGTTTGGAACTCACTGGCATTTATGTATCTGTATATCTCTGGACTTCACCTGACTCAGCACTCGGACAGAAGAATAGCAAATATATATATCTGGAATATATCTTCCAGTGCAATGGAGATCCTTTATTTTGCTTTTTTCAGCATCTCTTGCTTTGATTCATTACTTAGAGAAAGTAGTTATTTTACTGGTGTGGTCACCATAGTACATTTATTGCTTCTTCCCAGCATTATGGCCATCATAGTTTATTTGTTTCTTCTTTTCAGCACCTTGGACAGCGCATTTCATGTGTTATGGCTTATCAGCACCATGGACAGCGCCTTTGGTTTATTAGACCCATCAGCACCACACATGGATATTGTAGCTCCAAGCTCAGGACAAAGAATATTAATTTAAGAAGACGTGCAAATCATTTAGTATGATGGACCGAGAACCCTGATTCATCCGTGTATTTTGGGACCATAGACAGACTTCTATTTTATTAGCACTTTCAGAGCCTTGATCATTCCTGCAATTTTATAGATGAGTATTTGTCAGGTAAAACCCCCAAGTCCCACTAAAGTTTAGATATCATTTGATTTTGAACAGTCAGTTTATATTGGCTGTTAAATCAATAATTTCCACTCTTTTCCAATCCCCTCTTCATCCTGAAATCAGGAGCTGGTGGGGGTACTTGAGAACCAGAATGAAGAAGATGACCATGGGTCATTGTTTATTACCTTCAGTCCTAAAGGGTCCCCATCTGTAATTTTCATAGTATCATCATAGTATGGTAATTATTGAGCAACGACAAAGAATAAAATCGAACTACAGCCAATTCAGAAGGTTTTCTAAAGAGGAATAAGTTATGGCCAAGTGATGGGTATCTCACTTCCTAGATTGAAAGCTCTTCGGGGCAGGGTCCTCTCCTACTTCTGTGTCACTGTCTGTATCTGTCTGTCATGTGCAACTGCTATTTAATGTACAGCGCTGCATAATATGTTGGCGCTATGTAAATCCTTTTTATTAATAATAATAATAATAATAATAATAATACAGCTGATGGCTACAGGAACAGTAATAGAATCATTTTTAGTGTAATGAATGTTCTGCGTGTCTTCCTGCCTGCCTGGTGTCATAGCAATAAAAAAAATAAACAGGTCTTGACCTACGCTGTAGAAAAGTCTATGGGATTTGAATAGATTTGGGTTTGTTAGAAATAAATAAATGCATATTCACATTTTCATCTTTAAATCTGCAGCTTTTGTTAATAGAAGATCTGGTGATTTTACCAGGAAGTTCCCTGTTTGGTATTTCCTGGTGTGGGGTGACAAAGTTTTGTCTAACATTGTTTTTCTGCATTCCCTGTCTTCTTATGGAGACTACAAATGGCCAGTTTATCACACATTAAGCAGACATGGCCCACTGTGGTTATTGTTAGGAACGTGACTTGAGAAATCCCAGCCACCGCGTCGGTACATGTGTACGGGAAATGGCTGCAGGGCATGGGTAGCTCAGTCTACAATTTTCTGCATATGCCAAGCTGAATGAATCCCCACACATATGCATGAGTCCATTCGTGCCACCATGGCCAATAAACATGGTCAAAGCTCCTGAACCTGGAAGAAGAATAAAAGAGGATATTGGCGCCAACGAGGGAGCTTATGGACTCTTAGCGGAGTTCTCCACTTCAAATAGAGAATGAAGTTTTTCTTTTAAAGTAAATCTGTCATGACAAAAGTATGGGGCTGCCAGTACTGACTTCCTGGAACTGTTCTTTGCCTAGCTTTGCCTTGAACTTGCAATCTTTACTAATGGAACAAGCTTGCAGTTCCAGAAGTCAAAGTCCTTCTCTGCATACTTATCCTAGGCAAGCCATTTAAAGAAGTCCGAAGGGCCAGCTGGGAAAGTGAAAAGCACAAGAGTTCAGAAATGGAACATTTATGTAATCAAAACCCCAAAGCATTATACATTTTAAAAAAGCAAAGAACCTGAAAAAGAAGTAGTGATGATTTTGTATGTTGCATAATATTTGCACCAATATTAATAAATCATTTTGCATTCATTTTAGTGATGACAAAGACAACATAATCCAGAATTGTTTAGTAGAAATAAAGGCTGCATTGAGTAAATAAATATTAACAATGTAAAGTTTACAAATTGCCTGTGAAATACCAAAAAGTATGATACCCAAAATTGTACAGAGGTGCTAATATAAACTAGGCATGGGCAAACTACGGGGCGTTGGGCTTTTCTAATTCAGCCCGCTTTAACGCATAATTTATATCAGTTCATACAAACATACAAACATCTATCTGATACTGACCCAGCTTATCTGTCAAATTTTAAAGCTCACTGAGCCAAAAAGTTTGACCACCCCTATATTAAACCTTTAAAGCTGATCTAATAATAGCTCCAGAATTATTTCATTCTTCGACATGCATAGGAACACCTAATACATGTTCTGCAATTATTATTACTTAGACAAATGCACCCAAAATAAAGGATGCATAATTCAGGAAATGTATTAGCACATCCAGAACCATGGAAAGACTCCCTAGTGTGCTGTACTCCCGGCACAATATCTCATATAGGGATGTCACTGTGTGAGCCATACAGTAATCTGCACTTGTAAGGAGTAGAATTAAATAAACAGTCTGGATCTGTCTGCATCTGTGCAATTATTCATCTCACTGCAATCTATTCATTTCCAACCAGAAGAAAGTGTTTGCTTTCTAATCGCCTCTCTCATATTGAATCCACCATGTAATAGTTGCAATTATTCTTTTTTTTTATCTGATATGATACATTCTTCTATTCCTAAAGAAGAACATGGAATAAATCATTCAGACTGGAGCTTCTTATATATTTTAGATAACACTGAGTTTAGAGCTTCTTCTTATATATCTTAGATTACACTGAATTTAGAAAGTATTTATTTAGGAGTAAATACAAGCAGGAAATCTGACCCGAGAGATCACAGCAGCTGAATGAATGAAGACATGCAACATATTAACCAAACAATATAGCACATCTTGTAAATAATGTAAGTATACTTACTTTGGCACCTTACAGTATTCTAAATGCACCAAAATGGACATGAAATGCTCACCAGATTTAGAACAAATAGATTTATTACATAAACTAGACATTGAATGTATTCAGAATATATATTATTGTGATGAACAAACGCCTCCACATAGCTTTATCTCCCAGGAGCATTGCTCTGTGTGCTCAGATAGAAACTGTATATCTGCTTATAGAATACTAAGATGAAATGAGAGGACGGCGAGAGTTTTATATGTCAATTTTTGGAACACACAGGAAAAGATTTACAAAGGAATAATATTGGGGAATGAATGCAGAGAATATATACTGAAATGGAAATGTACAAAACTTAAAGGGTCAGTTCACTCAAATGATGTTTTAGTTTTTGGCAGTGCTTGGCAGATAAACTTCTTCTATGTTGTAAATAACCTGTGCTGTACATGGTACTGGTATGATACATAAACCTGATGACCTGTCCATGGTTGTAATATGGTCCATACACAAGATACTTTTCCCAGGGTGCTGTTATGGGTTATAAATACAAGGCACTGCCCATGGTGCTAATATGAGTACTAAACCAAAGGTGCAACCCATGGTGCTGATTTGGGTCATAAATCAGAATCACTGCCCATGGTGCTAATAAAGGACATACATTACATTCACTGCCCATAGTGCTGATATAAAGAAATAAAGTAGATGCACTGTCCATTATGTCAATATGAGATATAGATTACATGCACTGCCAAAGGTGCTGAGATGGGCCATAAACCAGGGCATTGTCAATGGTGCTCACATGGGACATAAACTAGATGCACTCTCCATGGTGCTGATATGGTCCATACACCACATACTCTTTCCATGGTAATGTAAAGGGATATACATTTAAAGCAATGCCTAGGGTGCTGATATGAGACATAGGACCTGAGAGCTCACCAAGGATGGAGAGGATTCACATCCATCAGTGAAGCTGGGTGATCCAGGAAAACCGAGAATGGATTTCTTAAAAGTAATTTGCTATTTGTTGGCAAATGTTTTCAATCCTGGACCAGATCCTGGAGTTGGATTACCAAGTTTCACGGATGAAAGTGTATCCTCTCCAGCCTTGGAGAGCTTTATTAAACCACACCCATAAATCTTATGCACTGTCCATGATGCTGATATGGGACATAAACCAGATGCATTGCGCATGATGCTGATATGGGACATAAACCAGATGCATTGCGCATGATGCTGATAT
>NC_092866.1:12432242-12445677 GCF_032062135.1 Pyxicephalus adspersus | reverse complement strand
GCATGATGCTGATATGGGACATAAACCAGATACATTGCTCATGATGCTGATATGGGACATAAACCAGATGCACTCTCCATGGTGCTGATATGGGACATGAACCAAATGCACTGATAATGGCCCATACACCAGATTGTACCCAAATGGAATAAAAAAATGAATGCATTACCCATGGTGCTGATATTGGATACAAACTAGATGTCCTGTTTATGGTGCTGATATGATACATAACCTAGAAGCACTGTCCATGGTGATAATATGGATAATACACAGATATCCTTCCTATAGGGCTAACATGGGACATAAACTGGATGCACCGTCCATGGTGCAGTTATTGGGCATACATAAGGATGCATTGCTCATGAATGTGCATGTGAAGTTGCAAACACTAAAAAAATATAACATTGCTATGCTGCTTCTTGTTAAAGGGTTGTGTTCACCTATAACTATCAACCAATTCTACATTTTGGGTCTCCATTGCCCTCCCCACCACAGTTCTGCACCATTCCCATCCATAAATGATTTACAAGCTCAGAAACAATATTCCTCCTATAATCCGTTCTTGCTTTACAACAAGACACTTGTTAGATTGAGCTTAGTATATCCAAGTTACATAGTACAGCTAACAACTTCCCATTAGTGCTTCTGCCTGTCTCTAAACCCCTATAGATGAACAGCAACAGAACTAATGGAAGGGGGACTAAAAAGTAGAAGAAATGAGACTCCATAACCCCTTTATCTTGAATACCATGCAGCCATCTCCTGTCCATTGATTAGTGAACTGTACATTCCTATTGTGTAGCAGGCAGCGTGCTTCATATGGTAATGATGTTGCTTTAATTCTTATGATAATCACATTCACAAATCACATCATGCTTAACCATAAAATGATAAAGATCTATACAAAGGGGCAACATTCATTTCTTCCAAAGGTACTATGAATTGTAATTGCAATCATCTTCCCACAATGCAATGCAACAAATCTGATTCATACGATGTGTAAGCTTGGCAGCAATATGTAGTAGATGGATGCAAATTATCTGACCCCCCAGTGTAATGAAAGATTTTCTATTTCACTTTTCATTGGATAAAGTCAGTAATAATAAAGTTACTGTTTATCAAACACATAATATGAATGGGGCACAGAGATTGGCTCATCTAGCCCATTTTATAAAAGCTCTCCACTAGATGCAGTTTTCATGTGAACTGGCTAAACTTTCTGTCCTATCATTTTGGAAATTGCCCCCAAATCACATTATATGTTTATTGCTGCAGGAGGCATAACACAAGTTTTTATGGCAGATGGCATAGAAAGTTTACAGAGTGCTATCATGCTGTAGGAAAACCTTTGCTAATGTGGTGAGTATTGCACTTTCAGTTTAAATCCACTAAATACATTGAAGTATATGAAGGCGTGAAATATGTTTCAAGGTTCTAGAATAATTTTCCTTCTAAAGCTGTTGCAAACTGAGAATGAGTTTTGCTCATTGCAAAAATAATATACAGATCTGACTCGGCAGGAAGACACTTGACCTCTGTAGAGAGACCACTGCTTCCAATCAGAGAGGAGGAGATATGTCGGCAAGGGGCAGGCTTAGATTACCCTGGTTGTGGCTGTTTTGTAAAAATAAGAAACCTTAGGATTTTGAATACCTTTTGTTTGATGCACTTGAAATGTATTAGTCCAGTTTTACAATTTCCTAAACTAATGTAACAGGATGAAGCTAAACAACCAATGTAAATCAGAAAGGCCCTTGCACTAGATGTGGAGTAGATCTTTAGGACATTGTACGGTTAGAATATATAGTGCATGGTCGGGCTTAAACTTAAACTGCCTTTAAAAGCTCATTCTCACTAGTGCATTGCTTTAAAGCAGGTGTTTGCATGGAGAAATGCATGCATTAGCGCAATACACAGAACATGCAGAGTTGCCATTCATAGGTAATGCCAACCCAAATGCACCTCAACAACACACTACAATGCAATACATTGCCATGCGATGCACTTAAAACATGCAGAATTTACTACATGTCTGCATGCTGCCAATGAATAGACATTTAATGCTGTGAATTGCAATTCACACAGCAATCTCTGCAGGTTATGTTAAATTATTGTTAAACCAGATTTATATAGCGCCATCATACTACGCAGCGCTGTACATTAAATAGGGGTTGCAAATGTCAGACAGATACAGACAGTGACACAGGAGGGGAAGGAGGAGAGGACCCTGTCCAGAAGAGCTTACAATCTAGGAGGTGTGGGAAGCAGCAGGGGTGGGTATGGTATGGTCGGTTAGTAGTGAGGGTTTTAGGAAACAGAAGATGGGTAGGCAAGTTTGAAAGGATGGGTTTGAGTGTTCTTCTTAATGAGCAGAAAGTAGGAGCAAGCTGAATAGGATGACCAAGACCATTCCAGAAAGTCGGGGCTAGAAAAGTCTTGTATCCGTGCGTGTGATGAGGTTATGAGTGAGGAAGTCATTTGGAGGTCATTGGAGGAGCGGAGAGAGCGGCAGGGGGAGTATTTTTCTATCAGGTCAGAAATGTAAGTGGGACAAGAACTGTGGAGGGATTTGAAGGCAAAGCACAGGAGCTTGAATTTGATTCTAAGGTGAAATGGAAGCCAATGAAGAGAACTACAAAGAGATGCAGCGGAAGAGGAGCGGAGGGAAGGATGGATGAGTCTGGCTGCAGCATTCATAATAGATTGTAGAGGAAAGAGTCGGGTTAGTGGAATACCAGAGAGGAGGAGGTTACAGTAGTCCGGACGAAAGAAGATAAGAGCGTGTAAATGCACTGCAAGCTTATAATTATTATTAATAATGTTATTAATAATAATAAACAGGATTTATATAGCACCAACATATGATGTAGCGCTGTACAATAAATAGGGGTTGTAAATGACAGACAGATACAGACAGTGACACAGGAGGTGGAGAGGACCCTGCCCGAAGAGCTTACTGATAGCAGTAATTGCTGCAGGATTTTAAATCCTCCAAAACACTTTATTCACTAAAAAAAATATGTGCTACCTTCTGGGTGGCTTCTTTCTGCCAAAGCTGTTTTAAAGACTCTGCTGACAATCAAGCCTACAAAGCCATTTATTATCTCCAGCAAGGTTTTGTAGACTAGGATGAGAGAGGTTAGAAGGAAAACTGCTCAGTCTCTCCGCTGCTGAATAATTAATTCGATTTTAAAAGCGACAGGTCCACTTGAACGCATTTTTGGAGCCTTAAAAGCTAAAAAATACAAGAAACGAGTGAAATGCTTTTGTACATTATTTGATATATTTTTTTTGAAGCTAGGTCTGAAGTAGCTAACCTGTTGATTCACAGTGAGATATCAGGAAGGACCTTTATTCACCTAGCCTGCCATGGGAAGAAAGCGCAGATGTCGCCATAGTAACCTCCAGCACTTTCAGATCCGCTCACTGTAATTGTTCTGGAAGATAAAGGCATGCTGCACAAGCAGAGGAGCTGGGACTCACTGCTGTCTGCCTTGATATTGTACTGGGATTAGCAATGTGTCATCATCACATTTAATCCTCTGCTAAGAAATATGGATTCTGCGTTGGGTCCTAAAACCGACCGGCCTGCCATAACGATCTGTAATATGTATTTTCATGTGATTGTTCTAGAGAAATATGGAAACCCTGACAGTGAATTTCTCTAAATTGAACCTTTATGCTCTTATAAATATATAATTGAAAAGGTTTTGTATATCTGTCCTGGGGTATAGGGAAGCTCCATTAATCCAGGACGGATCATCTTTAATATTTATTTCTAGGTGTGAAAGGAAAGACAATGTTTTTGTAATAAAATATAAACACGTTTCATGTTAACACGCCTCCTTCTTCAGGGCTCACCGGTCTGGAAAGCCTGCTTATGGATTGCGTCATGAACTCTGTCCTGTGCCATCAGGGAAGGGGAAGCAAGAGTACATCTGTACAGGATCAACAGAGCTTGACTTTTGCAATGCTTGAATTTTTAGATATATGGGGGAAGGGGGGGCAGGAAGTTTACCTAGAATAGGACCTAGGCTTCTAATGGCAGCCCTGCCTGTGCACACTCTACACCAGCGGTCGCCAACCTTTTTGGTCCCGCGGACCACTAAAATTACAGGCTCCTGACCGCGCATGTGCGGGGAGCCTGTAGTCAATCAAAGGGGAGGAACCATTCTCATAGTGACGTCATAATGCCATAACCCTGCCAACTCTGCCATCGCAGATCTAAGCCTGCGATGGGAGAGTGGGCAGGTTGTGTGCAGAGACACAGCCCACCCACCTCCCTGAGCCTGGGATTTGATCGGGGGATGTGGTCCGTGGCTCTGGCTGGTGCGACCCCAGGTGGGGTCCTTCTCCTGACCCCGTTCAGGGGTGCACCGATCAGAGCTGCAGACCCCCAAAATCTTCTCACGGACCACCGCGACCACTGCTCTACCCTTAGCCTACGCTATGTGATGAAGACAAAAAGGTGAGGAGAACCATTTTGACATGGTGACATGTTACTCCTCCACTAATACAGTATGGTGAGTGAGCATTGTCACTCGAGGACAAGAAGGGAGTTACTAGCAGGATCACCAGGTGGAAATAAAGGGAAGTATGCTTGCAGTTTGTGAGTTAAGCAATGGTGCCCATGGTCCTCATGTCTAACAGGTCCCACACTGACAGATTCTGAATGCAGAGCAAAAAAAGAAAAAAGAAAAAATTGCAACCAGACGGGTTCTTTATTTCAGAAGGGACAGGTGATCTCCCTTCTTCAATAAAATAACCTTACCTACCTGATAATAATTGCACTCTGTTTCATCCGCTGATATCTTCTTCCTTTATCTCTTTTTTACTTTTGCTCGTTGGTCATCCTGATTTGCTGGGCCAGGATTGCAAAAATAATGCACATGCATGCAGGAGTTCATTCAGTCCCAGCAGCTCCATGGTATGCCCCGAATGTTCTGCCATCCTGCACTGCATGTGCAGCTCAGTTTATTTAGAAAGGAAGATTGCTAACAGGCAAGTTAATATGTTTTATTGCAAAAGGGACATCACCTGTTCCGTTCTCCAATAAAAACCCTGCTTGCTTGCAATTTTGTAATGCAGAACATGGTGGAGACTCAATCACTGCCATTGAAAACACATGGACCTGGAAGAATGGTTTGGTGAATGTCAGATTCAGTGGTTATATAATAGTTAGGTACTGTTGTCAGCAAGGTAGCATCAGCTAAAATCCCCCGTTAATAATGAAAAGAAATGCATGTATCAAGTCAGTATGTGTTGATCGCACAGTAGAGACACATCAGGTGGCTTCACGGAACAATAGCTAGTCAAAAATCAAAAGAACTGGAAAACAAAAACACATTTCAACCTGCGATTCTTCTCCTGGAGACTTCATAATTATTTGGTCCTGCGCCACACTGCGAGCACAGCTGCTGGTTTAGAGCAACGTGTCATGCTGGTGTCTTGTCAGATCTCTGTACACCTGTGTGCTTTGTCATCTCAATTCTAAACTCGGGGTTAGAAAACTAGCAAGAAAACATTATTTTATCTGGAAGGCCAATAGTTAGTATTCTTGGTGCATTTCATGCGTTGCTCCATAGACTGATTCAGGTTATCTCACAAGTTCTTTCTATTCTTTATCTATAACAAAGTTGCTTGCTCCATCTAATAGTGGTAAATTGTGGCATCTATGGATGTAAATTGGTATTATATAATACATTGTGTTGAAAATATGCTTTTTTGGGCAATCAGAAGGTCTGCATTTTTGCAAGTTTTTTTCTTCTTCAAAATGAATTTGTATCTTCAATTTTTCTGGCTTGTAGGCAAATTATCTATTAAGCTGGAGTTGGGTTTTAACTGCAGGTCTTTGGGTATAGTTTTCTACCCAGCACGCTCTCAGAGCAACAATGAGTGGAACATGGCTGACATATTGACATATATATTGAGATATTACAGTGCCTATTGCAGGGGGCAGGGGTAGATAGGACATGCCTTGGATGATTTTACCCAGCAGGTGCAGTTATAAGGCTAATGGAACTGCAGTCCTTTGGCCAATGGCTCATAAACGGGATGGTGCATATGCAGAGGAGCCAGCATACATGTTTAGGTCTACTGCAAGTTGGTGCTCTCCCCCATGCTATTCCTCCCCTGCTAGCTGGCCAATAATTGGGACACAAATAGCATCATTGCTAATTGGATGCAAACCGGGCTAGGAAGTAGTGGCTACAAAATGCCGAGTCAAAATAGCAAGAGGTAGATAAGCAGCTGTCTGACTGGGGTCTGTTAGTGGAGTTTGTCAATTGGACCTTCAAGTTATTTCTGAGGGGTCTATCATTGGGGGCTTATCAGGTTAGATCATTCACTGAAGGTAGTAATATGGAAAGGTAAGGACAAAAGCATGTATAAAAGCAAATAAAGAGGAAATAAAGAGATTAAGCAGTTCAGTAAAGCTGCGTACACACTTCCAATTTTTATCCTTGGAAATGAACGACGAACGACCGATTGGAAAAAAATCATTCGTAAAAAAAGTAACCAACGACGCCGACGAACGAGGATAGTCGTTGCAAATGAACGACCGGACCGGCGGATCGGATTGGACGACGATCGTTGACCATCTATCGTGTGTACGGTCGTTCAGTGATCCTCCATGGTCTGAGCATGCGCGGTGAACGAACGTTCGCTCACTTCCTGTGGTGCACGTCACTTCCTGTATCATTCAAACGATCGCATCTATCGTGTGTACAATATCTTTGAACGATCGTGTCGTTATCTGTATGTACAGGATCGGTGCCATACGATCGTTCGCAGATATCGTGCAGGATCGTTCGTTGTTCGTTTACCAACGATAAAAATTGGAAGTGTGTACGCAGCTTTAGTGTAGGGGACAGGGTGGCTGAGTGGGTACTGGATAACAGGCCGGGAAAAAGTTGAGTGGAAAGGAAATGATAAGAAAAGAAAGGCTACTTCATCAAAACTATCAGGGCTACAGAAGGTGAACAATGAGTTACAGTGGATGAAGTAGAAGTAATAAAATGAGCTGAGATATCATGTATGATAGTGTTGATTTTTTGGTGGCCATGTCTTGGTTTGGTAAGGTAGCTGGTGAAGGATTTGTAGCATAGGCTAGAAGTGTTGGAAGGTATGAATAGAGATGTAGAGGAGACAGCTCATCTACATGACAACCTTTAATGCACTAACTGAGGAAATGCTTAGACAAGTCACTATAAAAGAAGGATTTTGCCACTGTGTTTAGCTGCAGGAACAGCTGTTTTCTAACCTATTGTGATGTTTGCTTTCACAATTGGACAACTTAATCCAGAACTAGCAAAATAGTGTGGTAATATTCAGAGGCAGCTTTGTCTGCATACTTCAGTTTTGAGAATAGGTCAGATAATCAGGGGAATGTGAAAACAGGTTATAGCTAAGCTTAAGGAAGGCAAGATGTAGAAAAGTTAAAGATAAAAGAAGCCAATGGTAAAATATAGTAAATATGGTGTTGTTAGGGTAAGAAGTGAGGAGAAAATACCTACCTACATATACCAGTCACTGAAGGTCTGTCAATGTGGTTTGTCATTCAGAACTTGTTACTAGAGGTTCTTTAAAGGGAGGTCTGTCACTCGAGGGGTCTGTTTCTGAAGGATTTGTCAAACAGTATTTATTTGAGGGGTCTGTCATTGATTTGTTAAGTTGGTTAGTCACTGAGGTGGCTGTTAACTGGGGAGGGATGTCACTGTGGAATTTGCCATTGAGAGGTCTGTCGTTGGGGGCTTGTCAAATTAGGTCAGTCACTGAGGGGTCTATGAAGGATTAGTCAGGGTTTGTGTCTTTGTAGGGTCTCTCACTGTGGGCTTGTCAAATTAGGTCAGTCACTGAGGGGTCTGCCACTGTGGAATCTGCTATTGAGGGGTCTGTCTATAAGGGGTCTGTCACTGAGGGGTCTGTCTGTGAAGGTTTAGTCGCTCAGGGTTTGTGTCTTTGTAGGGTCTGTCACTAAGGTCTTGTCAAATTAGGTCAGTCACTGAGGGGTCTGTGAACTGGGGAGGTCTGCTATTGAGGGGTCTGTCTATAAGGGGTCTGTCACTGATGGATCTGCCACTGAGGATTTGTCACGTTAGGTCATTCACTAAGAGGCCAGTCAATGTGGTTTGTCATTCAGGACTTGTTACTGGAGGTTCTTTCAAATGAGGCCTGACACTCAAGGGATGTGTTTTTGAGGGATCTAGGAGCTTGCCAAGTTAGGTCAGTCACTGAGGGGTTTGTCATGAGGGGTCTGTCAACTGGGGATGTCTGTCACTGTGAAATCTGCCCTTAAGGGTTCTGTCACTAAGGAGGTTTATCATTGTAGGATCTGTTACTGGGGAATCTGTCACCAGGGGCCTTTCACTGAGGGTGTCTGAAATCTGGGGCCTGTCAAGAGGGATCATCAATAGGGATCTATTATTAGGGGATCTCCCACTGAGGTATCTGACAGGAGGCTCTGTTATTGAGAAGATCTAACAATGGAGGCCCTGTCACTAGGAAGGTCTTCCACTAGGGGGTGTATCACTGGGGAATTCGTCACTGGTGAGGGGTCTGTCACTAGGGGGTTCATCACTGGGGGACTCTGTTGCTAAGAAGTCTACCACTGGTTACGTCTGCCACTGTGGAATCTGCTATTAAGGGCTTTTACATTGGGGGATTTGTCACTGAGGGTTTTTCATTGAAGCGTCTAAAAATAAGGGTGTTTCATGAGGGGGGTCATCAAAAAAAGGTTCTGTAACTGGGGAGGTCTGTCACTAAGGGGTCTATCATTGACAGATCTGTTACTGAGGTATCTGACCCTAAGGCTCTGTTAATAATTAGATTTGACAATGGAGGCCCTGTCTCTAGTGAGGTCTTTCACTAAGGGGTCTATCACTGGGGGATCTTTTAATGGTTGCCATGTCAATGGTGTCCCTAGGGAAGCAGTACTTGGATAGTGATTTGCCCCATTTCTTATCTAATGAAACTGTTGTCTCACTAAAGGGACCCAACATAGCAGTACAACCTGACAGGGGTTTTAATCATTCTTCAATTTATCCAAAAACTAAAACAAACTTTTAGGCTGGCCATACACTTCAATCTAACCCCTAACACTTAAGAGACCCATTCATCACCAATAGTAACCAATTCATCTCCAACTTATCTAAGTACAGGAAAATAAACTCTGACTGGTTGTCATGGTTTCTGCACCTTGTATATATTCTTGTACAAATAAGGTAGAATATGAAATATCTGTTTTTTTACTTATTTACAGGAAAATTATTTTTTTTTAGCTTGAATAAAATTTCAAGCCGGCAGACTGAATGATGTCTTGCAGACAGTTTGATTGTCAGTCTGCCTCATTATAGCAGTCAGTCAGCCACCCTGACGGTGTTACATAAATTAAATGTTTTATTGTTATAAATAAAATATTACATGAACCAGTTTTTAGAATCTTCCAGAAACATCTCTCTTGGCAATAGGAAGACATCAGGCTGCTTCTCCTGTGTTATATTAAAGGTATCCTGCAGTGATTTACCCTCTTGCAGACTTCTTCCCCACCAGGTCCGGGATGGACCCCCCAAAGCGACTTCTCTTCTTTGTGTTGTTGTATCCCTTTGCACACACAATGCAGGAGCAGGGGTCCTGCATTACATGCAAGAATGTTAATAGCCCGCCCACATTCAGGGGCTAGCAGCACTAACCAATAGGAATGTCTGGGAGGGACAAAGGGCAGGGCAAGCTTTTACACAATCAGGATGGACCACAAGTTTGCTGACCAGGTTGGTTGACCTTTGGCTATGACAGGAAGGCTCGGGTGTCAGGTGAGGGTATTTCTGAGTATCTTTTGCACTACTTTATATATTTTATAAAGGGCTGACAGATGGAACCACAATGCTTGGTGTGGGACTGGAAATCCAGAACAGCTGGAAGTGTTGAATACAGAAGGACACCAAGGTAAACTGAAGCATGTCTCATGTAGAAAACATTATAGTCCCTCTAGGGCTGGCCTACAGTTCTTTTTGTACCTAGTGTCTGTTGTTCCTGCAGGCAGCAGTATACCCCATGGTTACTAAATAGAATACATAAAAGAAGAACATTGTGGTGGAATAACATACTCATATTTGTTTGCATCCATTATTCAGAACTCTGTTTTCTGCTGACTCCGCACTTCATAAATCTGCTGATGCATCTCATGTACAAGGGCAGCTTCTCTGTTTCTCTCACATGCCTCTCAGGATAAATATGTCACCCTGGTCTTTTCTTACTTGTGTCTTTAAATTCCCTTCCCCTCCTGTCAGCTTTTGTACTCACTGTTTGAGAAATGCTATTTCCTCTTCATTGCAGTCAGTTAAAGTCCCCTCCTCTGAAGCTGGAGAAATGGTGTCTTGTATGCCAGGTGCTGAGATGGAAAAATTACATTTTCAGAATGGTTGTCTAGTTCATGGGGGTAACAAATGAGCATAAATGTTAAAAAACAACAGCACAAAAGATTGTAGTTACTGCTTGGATGTATACTGTAGATCAATGGTCACCAACCTTTTTGGACATCAAAGACCACTAAATTTACGCACTCCGGACCGCGCATGTGGCAACTTTCCCCAGAGTGATGTCATGATGCCAGAACCCTTCCACTCTCCCATCTCAGGCTCAGAGACCGGAGACACAACCCACCCACCGCTATGAGCCTGCGATGCATACAAGAGAGGTGGTCCGCAGCTCTGACCGATGTGCCTCCCCAAGCGGGTCCCTCTCTTGACCCCGCTGGGGGGTGCACTGGCCAGAGCTGCTCACCACAAAAATTTGCTTGTGGACCGGTCCACAGATTGGGGACCGCTGCTGTAGTTACACAAGTTATTTTCACATTCAAATGTAGATTTTTAGGTAGAAGTGCAGGTTCAAACTGTATGGCCAAGGAGTTTGTGGACCATCACATCCACCATATATGAGTTGGTGTTGGACATTTCATTCCAATACCATGGACATTAGTAGAGAATTTCTGTCCGTTTGCTGGAAGAGCATTTGTAGGGCCAGGAACTGATGTTAAGAAGAACTGGCTCACAGTTGGCCTTCAATTTTTTCCCCAAGGTGGTTAGGGATGAGTTCAGGGATCTGCACGGACACTTACATTCAACACCAAACCCATCAAACTGAATCTTTATGAACCTTGTATTGCATACAGGGGAGCAGTCATGTTGGATTAGGAAATGGCCTTCACCAAACAAGGTTGGAAACGGTCTGATCTGACTTGGATGATGTAGCATTAGTAGTAACCTTTACTGGGAATATGCGAAGGCCATGTATCTAGCCTGAAGTTCAGCCTTGAAGTTTAACTTACTTTCAGTGTCTGAATCCAGGAATCTTCTCAGACAGCTCTGATATGCACTTAACGTGTTGCTCTATGGAAGAGATGGAACAGATCATCAGGCTTCCCAATTCTCAATAAAACAGGTTAATCACGGGTGCTCACTGTTGCCTATGTCCACCTTTTGAAATTATCAATTTGAGAGTTAGCTATATAATTCAGGTGCCTCATCCATAACTAGAATTTATATAGTGTTTATTTCCCAGATTTATTGGACTTTTAAGGCACCAAAAGTCATTATTCTTTATACAACATGAATTTTAAAAACCTAATAAATTATTCATTAAAAGGCAAACATGAGAAATCAGTTGACAATTTTCCCATAGATTATATTAATATAGATGCTAATAAAAAATGTCCGCCATTGGTTCTATTGGTTTTGTCCAGCGACTTGCAGTAAGTCTTCTGTAACACTGCCTTCCTCCCTGCCTTACTTGCATTCTAAGTCCACAGCTTTCTCCTCTGACAGCTGAAGGGGGAAAAGAGGAAGGCGGTGTTACAGAAGCCTCAACGCCTTCCTCCCCATCCCCTTCAGCTGTCAGCGGAGAAAGCTGAACTTGGTGGACTTAGGATGCAAGGAATGCAGGGAGCAAGGCAATTATAACGGACTAAGTACGACTTGCAAAGGACTTGATAAATGAGGTGACTTGGGACTCGACTTGGAAGAATTCTTAGTGACTTGAGACTTGACTTGGAACTTGGTTTCAATGACTTGGGTCTTAACTTGGACTTGTAGGGTGACGACTTATTCCAACCTCTGCTATCTACATGGAATTTGTTATTTCTCACTGTGTTAGGTTTATTTTCTCCCACATCTCAAAAGGTCGAGTAGGTAAGAAAATCGGCCTCTCACAACCAAAAAATTGTCTTTGCTGAGGTAAAATGACTGTGATAAGAAAACTGTGAACTCCTCTGTGGTACAGTTTACACCATAACTATGTTCTGTGTAATATAAAAAAGCTTTAGCAATTTATGCATAATACTGATGTTATAATCTTTGCCTGAAGTTTCACTTGAAGTGGAGAATTGTCATGAGGCAGGTGCTGATATTGCCTGAAGAAACATTTCCCTTGAATTAAGCAATAATATCACCTGAATGAACAAAGCATTATGGCGACAGATGACAATATTGCATGATCCATTGCTTTAATAACATAGAATCATATATTGCAGATTGTTGGATCCAGACCAGCAATAGAAGAAACCATTGTCAACATTCTCATTACATTCATTACTATGCATCCTTCAGGCCCACCATTGCATGCTCCATCATTGACCAGAGCCAACCAGAGTCCAAGCAAAGTAGCACAAGCATGTAAATAATGCAGCAGTATTACGAATTACAATGCTTTATAAAGTTTTCTTAATGTCCTTGTGTCAGCATGGCAACTCCTAAACACCATGCAATATACAACCGCTGTCAATTACTAACCATTCAGCTACAGAGGAAGTCATCCGTATTTAGCTATATTTAGGTATTTAGCTAGTACTTACCTGCTGCTCTGACAGAGGTAATGATATAGTGAATACTGATCCAGTGTTGGTCTCCTCCTCCTCGCTGTCCTCCTCTTCTCTGCAAACATCTGTAGAAACAACACAATGGTGGATGATAGATCTACATCTAGATGACCTAATGATGATGATCATATGATGAATATCATTGTCTTCTTCATATTTTATGACATATGAGATAATATAAATAAGGACAGGAATGTAAACAAGTGTTTAAATCATTTTGATTACCAATTTTTTTATGCTAACAAAAACTAGAAGTATATGTAGATAAACCACTGTTGGTGGGATCTCTGCCATGAGTTTCTTTAGGGGTTGCTCATAATATTCAGTAACTGTAAATGAAATGTTAAAGAAATGTTGAAGAAAATTACAAGTGACTACAGATATGATACAGGAGATGGTCAGAGACTACAGGTATGATACAGGAGATGGTCAGAGACTACAGATATGATAAAGGAGATGGTCAGAGACTACAGGCATGATACAGGAGATGGTCAGAGACTACAGGTATGATACAGGAGATGGTCAGAGACTACAGGCATGATACAGGAGATGGTCAGAGACTACAGG